>NW_015151057.1:411072-488119 GCF_000732505.1 Cyprinodon variegatus
ATTTTTTTATGGATTCTTTGTAGAAAAAAAATTCTCTTAGCAGTGTAATGGAGGATATTGTCCTCTGAAGGCTCTTACGCCTCAAGGCTTTGTCCGTGTTCTTTAGGTTGGACTGATCACTCTTTAAATAACATTATAATTCACACTTACATTAGTAAATAACTTTAAAATGGGACTTAAACTTTTACATATTTAAGTGAGGTGGAGGAATCATACATCATTGGGCTCATTGACTGGAAGTCATCAGTGTCAAAAAAGAAACATTTCTGGATGGTTTCTATCTCTCAGTGATGTCAGTAATCTGTGTCACACCAAGCTGGTGTATATCTGATAGGGTGTGTCATTATTTTAGGCCTGAAAAGTGGCTTATTTGCTCTCCACTGCCACAGCTACAGATAAATGTCACCTTTATCAAACCTGACCATTAAGAACTGCATCTTTACTATTAATATCTATCAAGGCTGATGTATCTTTCCATTCTTTTCTCCTGGCTTTGTGACTTAGAAATTAAGATGATGCTTCTATCCTGAGAAAGAAGGACCTCTGCTTCAACAAATTTGACTTCTGATAAGGGAGATTTTATACATTATACCATGGGTAGAACAAAAAAAAATTGTAATTACAAAATCTCATTAGAGATTAATAGTTAATAGAGAAATACACACATCTCATATATTTAACAACCTAAGTCTTAGATAGATTATACACAAGAAGTAAAAGTAATTGAAATCCAAATATTCATATTTCCTTTTAAACTGTGAAAAATGTTGCTTTTGTGTCATCTTAGTGTGAAATAATACTTAGTTCATTAGTTATAAATGTTTTTACTAAAATATAAAAGAAATATCTTTGTTAAAGGCATCCCTTGATCAATATTAGCAGAACTTACAACACAGATATATATATACAAGTTATAAATAAGGATATTCATTCACTGATTTCTTGTTTTATTTTTATTTTTTGATATTTCGCGAATTCTACCTAAGCAATGTAAAAGACAATTTCTTAAATTGTAAGTTTGTCAAATATAACTGAAAACGATATTGTTCTAGTTGTCAAGTTAAACTATAACGAATAAATGAAGTTGGGTAAACTTAAGTCCACCATTTTTACCAAGTGAAGCAATTTATTTCAGTGAGAGCTGCAGTTCCTTTCGGGTACAATGTTCTAATTCTTATAAGAGAATTGGATGAGAGAAAGGCGCAGAATTAAAAATCAGACGTAAATCTTTGTAAATTGTGTGTGGAAAATAGCAAAGAGAGTTTGAATGGCAGGATTGTGTTATTATTGCTAAATATTGCTTTGACAATATCATCTATAATAAATCATATTTTCCGTCTAATCCGTCTCTTATCTTCTGTTCTGCTTCTGTGACCTTTAGCTCGTTAAGCTTTAGTGTCTGTATTATGTGTGATTTTTTACTGCTTTGAGACTTTATGTAATAGGCTAGATATTGCATTGACATGCAAAGTGTCCTTTCCTTATACTATGTAGGGCAGTGCAGGTTTAACCTAAAATTCTTAATTCCACTAAGTTTTTTTGTGTGTGTACGGGTTAAGATTTTTTATATGGGGTTCCGCTGATTGTTTTAAGGATAATTAAGCATAGCTGACAGTCAAATCATTCTCAATTTGCACTGCAAAAAAAGTCTTTCTAATCTCTCATTGATGTTCAGTCCAAAGCTACTTCCATCTGTCTAAAAAACAGCTCCATGTCAGAACATTTATATTGTTATGTGCCCTTTATCCCCGTCTTTTGACAGCCTTAGATAGCTGATAACTTTATCTAGTATTATTTCCTTATAGACTGCTGAGTCTAAATGTCTCCAGGACATTATATCCACCAGCAGGAGCTCGTTCAACTTTCCTTTCATTTGATAAGGGTTCATAATCGCTTATGTCATAGAAATCAGGAGGAATAAGATAAATAAGGTGAGAGAAAGAGCAGAAAATAAGATTTGATTGAAAAGAGTCTTCAGAAAACAGACTCAGATTTAATTAAAATCCAGATTAGAGCTTTTTTGTTCGCATATTTTTAACAATTTAACAATAAAAAGAAATAAGCAGAAAAGTTTTTTATCCTTTTAAGTTGAGGAAAGGGGTTTAGACTGACAATATTGCATATAGTAATTAGGGTTTAAATTCTGAATAAAATTACTAAAAATTTGAAGAGATATTCAGCTGCAGTAGATGTGTAATTATTTCACAAATTACATTTTGTTTAGTCACCAAGTGTCTGTTTCAGGGCGTTCAAATAAGAGAGTCATAGAACTATAACCAACAGTTCTATAACAGTAATAATTTATTATAACTTGTCTCAAAATCACTTTAAGCCTAATGGAAATGTATTATTACAAGAAAGAATAAAGGGATCTTGTTATCCTTTCATTTTATGCTAAGTTGAGAGAGGAGCAAACTATTGTCAGCATTACAAGTCCCACAGAATCATTACCAAAACACAACAAAGCATTAGCAGCCACCTACTTTCTTTAGAGCCTATAATTGGTTATGATTTACAGTCTTTGGGGTTGTGTTGGTTTTTATTTAGATTTTTTATTCCCATGTCGGTGCAGACTGCTCAAACAAAATGTTTATGTTATAAGTCTTTATATTTATGCTAACTTTACCTGACTGTATTTATGCATTGGAGTAAATGCTGAACTGTGTTATTGTGAATGTTGTGCTTGGAGAAGAAAATAATAATTAACCCTGTTATATATCCTGTGAGGTTAAATATGGAAATGGGCCATAGAGGAATGTAACAAGGAAATGAGTGAAACAAAAATAATGGTCAAAATTAAATTTAACTAAAAATAGTCCCGTTTGTGCAGAAACCCTGTTCACAGCGGAATAATACAAGCAGCCTTAACCAGCCAATTTCAGATTCCACATATAATGGGTTGCATTTTTTTTTTGCAAAATTTTTTTTGTCTTTTTTGTCTTTATCATACTATTACTAAAACTCTTTATCTGCCAAGTTACCATTTCTGGATATAAACCACTTTGCAGCAAAAGAAGCAACATTGTTAGGTTGTATGTTGTCTGCAGGGTCCCCCTGCGTCCTGAGGCTGAGAGTAACTGCTTAATAAAATAATAATAGTAACCTAATGTTGCCTACTGTGTGTGATATGTTACCCACTATAAAGTAAGCAAAAAATAAGATTAATAATTCAAATTAACTGCATAAAAAAGTTAATAAGCTTAACTATAAACTTAAAGGTATAGTGGAGGATTTTAGCAAATTTCTGAAAATATCCACCCTTTCCACTTCAAAAAAAAGAACATGCACAACCCTGTACCCACTCCCTAGAGGGAACGCCTATTAAACGTGTGCGAGAGCATGCAGGAGCCCATTTCTCCTCGTGCACGCTGTTTAAAAGTTGCTGTTTGCATCGCTCATACAAGCTTACTTTCCAAAAGAAGATTTGCAATTTTTTCACAATGTCAGACTCACCAAAGGTAAGTGAAAATGGGGACGAGCACATAGGACGGGCTAAGGTAAACATATCACCAGAATGATTTACAATTAGGAGGACCTCTTATTTAGATGATCCCCCCAGAAAAAGAACAACCTCCACTGTACCTTTAACTAATAAGTTAAACTATAAAATGAAAAACAGTTTCAACTGTTTAACAGATACAGTAGCTGTTGTAAGAAAATAAGCCCAACACCTTTTCCATATCAAATGTGGATATTTTGCTTTAAACATTCAGCTGAAAACTAAAGCTCTATTAAAAAAACAAAGGTGTAATAGGTGACAAACCTGGATTAAACTAAAACTTTCTTCAATCATATATGTATTAAACTTTTACATTCTATATTCTTCTCTTTTGTCCCAATCTTCAATTGATCATAGCTCCCTGTTATACAATGCAGCAGTTCTTTAAATATCTATATTGTGGATATATCTACTATCTCTCTCGCCTAGCCAAAACATATACAATCATATTCAATGAATAAGAATATCTGTTCTATGTGAATTAATCAGATTAAAATTACCTTTTGAAAACACCCTTTAAGTGGGCATTTAAAATATTTAATTAAGCCCAAATTTATCTTGGTGTTATTAAGGTTTATCTAAAATATTTGACTTTTTAAAGGGTTTAAGCTCATGTTTGAGGGCAAGTGTTTATGATAGGCTTTAGTTACCTTATGATGAATGTTCAATATGGCATTAAATATAATAGCAATAGCAAAAAATGCATAAACTAGTCATTTAATATGGTTAATGCAGGGAATGTTTTTACATATTCCAACACTTTAATGGAAAATAGAGTATTTTTGATGGTTGTACCTGTCTTATAGCGGTCGATGTGTTCTTTTTGTGACGCTTTTGGCTTTTTAGTCTCGTTGTTGCTGTTATTTTCACCATGATCGTGTTTTAGTTCACTATAATTAAATGCTGGAGATAATCCAGATTTTTCCATGTTGGATTCACCAGTTTCGGGTACAACACTGTCATTAACAGGAGTTTGAGGCAGAAGAGGTTTGAGCTGTTTTTCCAAACCTTCATGCTGAGTTCTGTCATCTTTCCCCTCTTTGTCATTGAATTCCTCATTGGTGGTGGATTCCTCCTCTTCCTCCTGATCTAGTGCTGTGCCTTCAGTTTTTATCTTCTCTGGTTTTTCCTTCTTCTCTGTTACCCCACCCTCTTGCAAGTCTTTAGTTTCAAGCTCCCCCTCTTCTTCCTCTCCTTTCTCATCTAATCTTGCTTCGATTTTGGGTTTCTCTTCTTGATCATCTATCCCGCCCTCTCTTGTTAATCTGTCTTCTTCTCCGTCTTTTGCCAAGATGTCCTCTGTTTTATTGTCTCCCTCATTTTGTTCCTGTCCCATTTCTAATTTATCTTCCTTCTCCTCTTGCCCTTCAAACACTCCATCTCCTTCTTCAACCAAGATATCCTTTGTTTTATCTTGTTCATGTCCTGTTTTTAATTTCTCATCTTTGTCTTCTTTGTCTTCCTCATGCACCAGTTGTGTGGAATCTTCCAGTGATGTAATATCATCTACAGTCTCTTCTTCCTTTACAGTTCTGTCTTCCTTAGTTCCAACGTTTATGACCCCTTCCTTCAGTGAAGGCTTATGTTGCTTTTCTTCCACGTGTTTCACTAATAATGTGATAGTATCAAATTAGGCAGCTCAATTTCAGCTTGCTGAATGTGACTGAATAAAAAAAAAAGAAGAATGAATACCCTCGTCTTCCTCTTCTATGGTCACTCCAGAGTCACCAGTAGCTCCAGTTGCTTCTTCAACCTCCGCCTGCTCTGCAGCAGAGACGGCTTCACCTTCGCCCGCATGCATCACTTCTGCAACTGTATCAGGATTGTGTCATCACCACTAAACTCTGATCCAATAATCTACATAAAAATGCAGCTTAACTTGGTCTTTAGATCAAATTTGATGTGTGAAAATTACAGAAAATGTAAAAATGAATGTCAAACTTCTTTGATTTCATGCATATGTCAAAACAAACACAACAACAAAAACAGTTAATACAATTGCATATTTAAAAAAAAAACAGTATAGGTTGAAAATATTTGCACACTGGCACTATTCAGATTAATCAATTACCTAATAAATATTTTTTTCCTAACCTTCAGTCAGGAAAATTTCTAACCAATTTATTTTCTGTAAAAGCAAGAAACTTTGGTCTGAACTTCAATCTGAAACAATCTCTGAAACATAATCATTGGAAGACCTTCAATAAGTAAATACAAAATGCAGTTTTCAGTTGTTTTTTCATTAAAAAAGGACAAAAGAATTTCAACATCAACCTGACTATGGGAAAAAAAACAGTTGTTACCTTTGTCAAATCATAAATAAATTGAATATAATAATAAAGTAATTAACTAATGAACAATATTCCCTTTTTTTAGGAAAGCTAAGTTCTGTTTCAAAAGCCATTCTTGATGTCAGAAAGCACAGAAACTTTCTCACAACATAAAGTAGGCCAAAAGACCCCATTATGCCCTGAACAGATTAGAAAGTCACTGACATGGATCAGTATGTTATAAGCAATCGTCACCTCACCTCTAATCAACTAGAATTAGTGATCAAATCTCTTCCAGGAAGTCACTAAACAGCTAATATGGAGCACTGCAGGATATATTTATATATGTTATGATCAAAAATCATGCTGCATTCAGAGGTGTAAAATTGTGGGAGAATGGTAGAATTTTAAGGTCACTGCAGACAAAGAGAACACATCCTTTCCAAATTTTCTTTCCTGGTTCAGGACCTAGATCACGCATAAATGGACGGAACAATGAATTCTGCTCTATACCACAAAAAGAAAATATACCCCACCATCAGTTTAGAATTTAAGCAAACTTTGGTTGTGTAGAAGACAATGATCTGGAAATTAAAGCAAATCCAACCCTGATTGGCCCAAAAATCTATGGCAAAATAAAGGCTTTGAATCTTAATTAGGTCATTCATGCTTGATAAGCTTTATAACTGACCAAATAAAAATAAAAACCTCAATATTAGTGAGCCAAACTTTCCACATGACATACAATCAGTGTGTTCTGAACAATTTGTTAGGTTTCAGTGCCTATTATTTTTTCCATAAGGCCAGGCCTTATGAAAGCCTTTCTTCCCTGTATACATGAAATCATGATTTTAAAACTGCATTTTGTACCGACCAAAGTGATGCTGGTGAAGATTCTCAGTGATTCTCACCTGGATACTAAACAAGGATATATTTGTATTATGCTGAAGTATTTAAATATGAAAAAAAGCAAATGAAGGAGAAAATAGTGTTTGCATACAGTTTACATTCAGTCACAAAGCAAAATGCTCAAAACAGAAAAGTGCAACATTATGGCATGTTTTTTTTATGGTCCCATATGCATACATACACCTTTTATTAACAGGATGAACACAATGCAGTTTTGTGAAAGAATACAACAACAAATGTTGATAACATAGAAAAGAGCCAGTAAAACTGTAACAACTGGTTGTTTAAAGTATTTATTATGAGACAAAATAACACACATTTAGTCATGCCACGGTAAGAAAAAACAAAGGCCAACAGTGTTAAAATTTTGGCAAATGTATCACATTAAGACGTTGGATAAGAAACATCACTTCATAAACCTAATTATTATGGGAAATGCAGTTTAATGCCAACATGCAAGGGATGTTTTTAGAGGAAAACATTCACCCAATCCATTCACTTCATTTATTTGCAACACACCTGCTTGTGTTAAATAAAGTAATTTCTTCACTGCATGATGGCTTTTTCTTACCTTTTTCAAGTGGAGGTAAAAATTCCCCTACAGTGCAGATATGTAGCTGTTTTAATGAATAAATGTCTGACTTTTTTCCAACAACACACAGTAAAATATTGCAGCTCTTACCTTTCTTTCTCACCAGGTGAATATCAGATGGAGAAACAACAGCTTCATCTAAAAAAAAAAAGAAAAAAACAAAAAAACAAAAGAAAAAAACAGGGGTTTATAACACTTTCTATTCTAAAAAATACCACACGGCTTTGTGCTCTGCCCTAAACTTTTCTCATATCTTTATCAACATTTATGAAATGAATTTGCTGACAACATATTTAGACATGCATTACAGCAATAATCAAAAAGTTAAACCTTTTTCAGTGACAACATTTACAGCCGGAGGAATGGCAGGCTCACCTAAAACAGAGCAAAGAAGCATTTATGAGATCTCAAAGTATATTTCATGATTAACGGATATTGCTTACACTCCCACCTTGATCCCCACCCAGCACGCTTGACATGTAACCCAAGAACAACTCCTTCTTGCTACTAAATTCCAACACTGCATCCTCGACAACCTTCATTGGGTCAACAGACACTTCTGGGGTGATGTCTGAAACCCACAGCATGTTTTTGTAATGAATGCGAGGAATGTTATTAAATATATGAAATGAATACTTTACATCAGGACAGTTTATGGCACACCTTGTTCACCCATCAGCATTGTGGAGAAAAAGCCCATAATTGTGGTTATCTGTTCTCTGAAGAATTCTGCAATTGTCTTCAGAGCTGATAAGGGGCTGAATCCCACGGCCTCCTGTATGTCTGAGCAGCAGAAAAAAATAGCAAAAGCTTTAAATAAATTGTAATAAACTGTGTAACTGAGATAAAAGTTAATCAATCTGACTGTTACTGTACCATTTAACGTATCCAATACTACGTCCAAGACAGCACAGAGCCAGTTCTGGATGTATCCTGTGATATCACTCACAAATTCATTCAAAATATGGAAAACATTTCTGCCAATGACAACAGGATCAACAAAGCTGGTGTCAATGGTTCCTGTGAAAAGCACAGAATTGGAAGGACAAGAGTCGTTTATTAGGATTAATAATTATGCATAATTAATTAACATTTCAACACTAAAGAGAATCACAATAAGCATTTCTTAGAACACAAAAATAAAAATAAACACCTACATTGAAAGTTAGCTGATAGTAAACGTAATCTCACCCAACATGTAAGTTCAGTTTAAATAAAACTTCTGGATTTTTAATTTTAAATCTAAACCACGTAGACTTTTAGCAATTTTTACAGACATTTTAAACTGTCTTTAAACATTGTGAAAATCAGTAAAGCAAATTAAAGGATATACAAAAGATTTCCTTGTTTAAGTTTATTTAGGATGAAAATCTAACCGTTAAAATGTAAAATTGTTCATGCATTTACTATTTAAAAGAAAAAAAAAAACATTTAAACTATAAAAATAGTAAAACATTTTTCCTCGAATACAAAATAGTTTTCTTTTCTGGTATGATTACAAAATAAAAAGAAGAAAGCAGGGAGGCCGTACCTTTAAAGATATCCAGTATGGTATCTATTATTGCACAAAGTATGTCCTGAATGTAGCCCACTAATCCACTCACAGCATCATTTGTGATGTGGAAGAAATTCCTGCCAAGGACCACCGGGTCGGCATAGCTGACATCTGTTGTTCCTAAGAGCAAAACAGGAAGAGCTTCAGGGAATTAAGGCTACATCAATTAAGTGTTACTGTATCGGGCGCTGCAACACCACTGTCAATAAAATACTTGTTGGTTAATAAATAAATAATGAGACATGTTAATAAAGAAATCTACTTGAATTTCTCTTATCTGAAAAATTATATTGTGGGCTAATATGTGAAGAAGAGTTTCTGCTGGATTTTTTTGTGTGAAAAATTGCACTCAAAAACACAAATTAGTTTTTTCAAAATCACTGAAATGTTAATTCAAACGTTTAAAATAGATATCTTATCTTGAACAAAACATGAGTTCTACATTTGTACTATAAGCTGTTTTTTTCATAGATCAAGCCTGTAATTGAGCTCATGTTGCCGTTAACTCTGACTAAACAGAGTCTTTTTCATAGAAAGCACCCCCCCCAGATGTGGTAGTTCACTTTTTTTGATCTGCTTTGAATTATTAAATTTTCAGTTTCAAAAATGTATTTCCTACTGAGACATTTTTTTGCTGTTGAAAGTGAGTTATTTAGTTCCACTGTTGCCACATGTTTTTTGTTCACTTTAACAACAGTGGCTTTAAAACTATACACCAGCTGATTTGACAACATCAAATTTTATCTTTGGAATCTTAATTATTCATTCATCTAAATGAGATGTACTACCTTTAGTTATATCCAGTACAGTGTCTATGATGGCACAGAGTGTGTCCTGGATGTAGCCTGTTATTCCACCAACAGCATCATTTATAACGTTAAAAAAATTCCTGCCCAGTAGCACAGGATCGAGGAAGCTAATGTCAGTGGTTCCTGAAAAACACAAATGTGATCTAATAAAAAAAAAAATCCTGATACAAAATTTAGTCCAAACTGTGTGAACAAAACAGTCATGTGAAGAATTAGGACACCCCACAAATTTTAGTATTATTTTTTTTTTTTTAAATAGTGAACCTACGTGATATCTATTTTCAGATTCATCTCTGGAAAAGAAAAATATTTATTTGCAGGATAAAGTTCTGCTCCATTATCAATATAATTTCAGGTGGTCTAAGATTTCCTGCAAACAGGTTGTGATACCTAACAGAAATATTGTTGACTTCTATGATGGTATAGTCTAATAATGTCAAACATTAATTTAATTTTTTATATTTTTTTTACAGCCATGGTTTTCTCACAAAGCAAGTGAATCCTCCTCGCACACCTCTCGGGGAAAGTAAAACATGTGCTATCTCTTTCAGAATACAGAGGCATGCACTTTCATATCAACAGTAGGGAGACCCTGCACTAGATCATTCTAGTTATTTTACAGACTTATTTCAGCTCATTTAATTTAAGCTTTTGTTCTTGTCTGTAGTTATTATTTTATCTCTGACCAAACCACTAATCTACTTTCCTAAGGCCTAAAGGAGCTTTCTTGGTGTCACTAAAGTGCTCCCTCTGACTTTCATATTGGAATAAATGTAAAAATGTTGCAATTTATGCCAGTGTTAATAAAGTGTTGTCATAGGGTGCCCTAATTGACCTGACATGACTTGAAGTTGTTCTCAGATGGCATTCACGTGTAGGTAGATACCTTTCACTACATCCAATATAGAGTCCACTAGGAGGCAGAGCACAGTCTGGATGAAGCCCACCACTTCAGACATGAAGTTATTAGTAACCCTGAACAACCCTCTGCCTATTATCACAGGGTCAATATAGCTCAGATCAATTTTTCCTGAGGAGAAGGCAACAGCATTTTGGAGGAACATTTTCATAATTAGTTCAAGCTGCCGGTTTGAACAGGAATCTCTAGAGAAATTAGAAGTAGGAATTCAAACTGAAGATGCACCTTCTTTTAGATCCAAAACTGTGTCCTTGACAGTATCCACCATGGCACACAGTACATCCCTGAAGCAGCCAATCACTCCATACACAAAGTCATTGGTTGAATGGAAAGCTCTTCTTCCAATGACTACAGGATCGATGTAGCTGAGGTAGAAGGTTCCTGTAGTTCAGATACAGTCACATTAAATGTCACCTTTTTTTCCCATCTGCTTTGTTGGATAAATGTACATTGTCATACCTTCTTCATCAGAAAAATACTGAACAAATGCATGTTTAGCTTCTGTAACTTCTTCAACGACATAAGATGCAGCAGATGAGGGGTTACTTAAATCAGGAGCACATTCTGAAAAGAGAACCAAGCCAGTTCAGTTCCAATGCTGCTTTGCATATTTATGATGATGCATGTCTCCCACTTGTACCTTGGAACTTATTGAACAGACTGGACACCTCATCTACAGCATCGTTTACAGCTTGAACTGGGTCCGTAATGATTTGGTGAACATCTGGGAACATTAAGGATAAAAAAAAAGCAATGTTCAGAAATCTGTGTAATATGTGTCAACACAATTCTAAGCGTTTGGGACTCACCTGGAACTGCTTTGTACTCTACAAAGTCAAACATCACCACACCCACAACTATCCAGGACAAGAGAGCAGCTAGTGCAATCAGCAGTTCAACAGATACTTTCACCTTTCTGAAGAGCTCGACACCTTTGGATCTGAGAGAGCTTGTTTGTGCGACTTTGCTGGAGCCCCCGGCTGTACCCACCGAGGGGGGGCTGGATCCTGTGAGTACGATATACAAGATGAATGGATGGTCAAGCTGCATCAGTAGCAAGCTGTTTATTTGTAGAAGGAATCAAAAGTGATGAGACTTAATTATAGAGTTTGGTCACCAGGGGGCATTAATACCTTCTGGATTTCATATGTAAAATGTTTTATTCTTTTTTTTCCTCCAGAGTTTTTCATTGTCATTACACTGTCACAAGTACAGAGCAATGAAATTAACTCTCTGCATTTAAGCCTTGGGGAGCAGTGGGCTGCCATTATGCGGCGCCCGGGGGGCAGTGTGGGGTTAAAGGGTCTTGCTCATAGACCCAGAGCGGCAGTCCATGGGAGTGGTGCTTATACTCAGAGCCTCAGGATTCCAGCCCTAACCATTGGGCCACCACTCCCCAAAGCATGCATTAGTGTGAATGGTCTTGCCTTAGGACCCACACTGACAGCTCCTTCCCCTCAGCTGGGATGCAAACCCAGACCTCCTGTTTGCAGGAGCGGTGAATTACCACATGAGCTAGCTTTTAGAAGCCTCTGATAAAAAGGAAATGTGATTAATCAGAGGCTTTTAGTAAACTCTGTTAAAAAAAAAACAATAAAAAACTCTACCCATTAAATAATAAGTCTTTTAAAATAAAATTTGTCTCTAAAAAAAACATCAATCAAAACAGAAACTGTTTAATCTTGGCTATATGGTAAGAAATGCGTTAAATGCTTCTGTTGTATAAAGATGGCTTTATTCATGATCCGACACTGCCTTGCAACAATCTTCATATATCTTAACATTGTATATTTTCTTGGAATTAGTTTTATGATAGCGCAATGAAGATTTGTAGAACTGCACATAAATAAGTAGAAGACAAAATGATACATGGTTTTCAAACATTTGCAGCATTTCTCTTGTGCAGCATTTTCTATCTCATATGTTGTAGTCTAATGTTTGCTTTTGCTGTAGTTTTTGCATTTGATGAGTACGTAAACTTTTATTTAGCTCCATGATGCTTTAACCAGAACTGCCACTCATGCCAGTGAAATCATGCCCACTGCATCATGCTGCTGCCATGTCTGATGATAGGCGGTCCGGTTGGATCTATACTGAAATCAGAACATGGATGGGCCCTGTTTACTTAATCAGACAGCTTTTAGCATCAGCTGGTTTCACTCAATCTTATGTAGGGGTATAAGCAGGTCACATTTTACATATTTTTATATAAAAAAAACTCAGCATCAATTTATATCTATGTGTGGTTTCCTTTTGACTTTACAAACAAGCACTTAATTGTGTTTATTCTATCATACAGTCCTAATAATGTCCAATTCAGTTTGTATTTTTTATTTTTTGCTGTAACTTGACCAAATGTTCAAGGGCTAAGAATACTTTCACAATGCTCAGTAAATGCAAATACACCCAGGACTCCAAGGAATAAACAGCAGCTATCGACCTGGGAACTATAGAAAAACTGGAAGTGATTCAATCTGGGATAGAAAAAAAAACAACTTTAATCAGAAAAGCCTAACTTTCTTTTCTCACCACAGTTGTTCAAACCTAAAGTCAGCAGCAGCAGCTGAAGTCATGTCTGTCATATGAGAGCAATGCCAATTCTATTGCAACATGATATCTAGTATTTATAGCAACCATTTCAGCACATACTCTAAAGAAGAAGCTGTTTATCAAAACATCCCTGTTTATGTATTAAAAGAGCAGATATCCTTCAGGATTTGATTTATTAGATAATTAATCCTGATTATTGCTATAGCTGTCCTACCTTCGGCCATGGTGATATGGTGACTATCTCAGAGAGATGAACCAAGCCTCTCCATTTAGAACGGACTGGGGATTGCTTCAAAATATATTCAATCCAACTTATAGCACATCAACTTATTTAAAGAAAAATAAATCCTAGTTCCACATAGTAAATTATTCCATTTTCAATTCTTCTTCTTTGATCCTCCAGTTATCCGATGTGACGTGGGAAAAAAAAAAAGGAATGGGAAATGAAATTAAAAAAAATAATTGTTACAGGGTAAAGTGAAAGCTTGGAGGGAAATTTGGAGCTGCCAGTGTGGCAGCTAAGAGGCAGGATTGGGGACAGTGGGGGACCAGCAGAGCAAGGAGGGAAGGGGCCAAGCAAAGCAAAGCAAAGTTCTGGATGGGGTTAGGGGAACAGACAGACGATCCCACCCAGTGTTATTGGTGCCTCACATGGGTATTGGTCAGCAAAGAGACCAGATGGATTTAGGATAACTTTAACCCCCCTCTCGCAACCCCAACTCAGAAAGTCCAGGTTATTCTTAGCCAAAGGTCTACTCACCACCTGCTCTATCAGAGCCTTTTTTGGCATTTGTGGGGGGGTGCAAGGTCAGATCAGCTGGTTGAATGAGGAACTCTTATTGGCTGCAACTAAGATCAGCTTCATAAACAACAAACTATCTTCCCCAAATATGGAATAAACAAAAAATATGGGAGATTTGTCTTTATATAATGATTCCATTCTGCATAAGTAAGGTTCCCTGTGTATATGAGGACACTTTCTATTCTCTTATATGTTGAAATACGTTTTAATGACAATGTGACTCAATCACCCTTGATTTTTTAGCATGATGCTACCCTGGTTATATTCAGTATCTCTGTGGGGGTGTTGCTGTGTTCCCTAGGTACAGGTCAACACCAAAAGCAGGAAGGCCAGCTCTATGACTGGATGCCCTCTGGACTCAGTGCAGTAGGTGGAAAACAAAAGGATCCTAACTAAATTAACATCTCTGTTGGATAATGTCTCCCACCCCATGCATGAAGCTGTTGCTGAACTGGAGAGCTCCTTCAGTAACAGACTGCTGCACCCTAAATGCACCAGGGAGCGTTATCACAGATGCTTTCTCCCAGCAGCTGTAAGACTATAACTATCACTTTTCCCAACAACCTCAATAAGTTGTTACATTCAGGCTGATTTTGCACAGTTTCTACCTTAGTCAGTTAAATAACATGCGGCTGTCATTTTGCACATCTCTCATATTGCTGCTATTTTCTAATATCAATTAATATAACAATGTCCACAGCTGTATATTGGTTATTTATTCTCCGGGTGCACAGTATTTATATTGTGAAAACACTTTACAGTATTTTATTTGCTTATCTTTTAACCCTTCACTATTATGTTATTCTTATACATTTTTCTAAGGTGCACATTAGTGTGACAATTTTTTATATAATCTTTTTACTGCTGTAAACACCGGAATTTCCCCATCATGGGACAATAAAGGGATTTTCTATTCTATTCCATTCCAAAAACACAGATGTATGTCTAGCTGGGTAATCTAGAATAACCCAAGGATTTATTTTGAGTGGGATTGCTTATGTTTGTGATTTAACAGTAACCTGTCTTCATAGTGCCTTCATTTTCCATAAAAAACTAAGATAAACTAAGATCTCTGATTGTTTGTCTTTAAAACATTCTGTGAAAAAAAAAAGTTGAGCTATTAATTTATCCCTAGCTTTGATTCCATACTAATTTCATAAAACTAGAAAGAATAATAAATGTTTGGGATGCTGCTGTGGTGTTAGACATAGAGCACATGACCCATACACTTGCCTCTCTATTGAATCCCACCTTTCTGTCTGCATACTGTCAAAATAAAGGCCTCTTGAGCCAGAAAAATCTGTATTTTATTTTATTTTTTTAAACATATGTTTCTATTCCTTTTCTTTATATAAGTACTATTATTTTTATTCCTAACTTTAGCTATATTTACATATGTACTAAAGATTATTTTTGTTAAACAAAGAAAAAAAGTAAGTCAACAAAATATCATACTCTATTTAAGCAAATTAGATTTGCTTTAAAAATTTAGCTGCAAGAGTGATTTCAATCAATTTAATTCCCCATCCTAAATAAAAAATTCAAGATGTTAAAACCTAGTTTTAATGGTTAAAAAGAAATTAACAAATGTATCCATCCCATACAAAAATATATGACTTATAATAAATCACAGAATTTCTAGAGGAAAGTGATGTAGGATTTTTTTCAAGAGAGGAAGACAAAGTAGAAATAAATCACAATGTTAATCTATTTACAACAATGCACATAAATAGATTAAATGACATGTAATAGTTTAAAGAGTCACAGATCCCTCTGTTTAGATTAAAGGCGCAACTTCTAGCCGGCAAAATCAACATAAATAGAATCTATAGAAAAGAAAACTCCATAAAATATCAAGGAACTGAAAAGGTCAAAGTCTTTGCTGAAAGATTGGAACCTCCAGACATACACAGAGCATGCTGTGTGATTAAAGCAGAGGAGAAAAGGAGAGGATGAGCTCACTGGTTTAGGAGGAATCTCTCCTCCGTCAGCAGCAACAGTATCAGATACTCTGTTTCCTGTGAGAACTTTTGCGCAGCTAAACTGGAACATGCTTACACTTGAGATTGTTTGAAACAATCTAAACACTAATTTATAAGAAATTTCAGAAAATAATGTCTTTTAAGAAAAAAAA
The DNA here is from genome assembly GCF_000732505.1 of Cyprinodon variegatus. Classification (NCBI taxonomy): domain Eukaryota; kingdom Metazoa; phylum Chordata; class Actinopteri; order Cyprinodontiformes; family Cyprinodontidae; genus Cyprinodon; species Cyprinodon variegatus. The sequence continues at coordinate 427,112 of NW_015151057.1, forward strand.
AATCATAAATCTAAGCCAATTTGCTTGATATTTAGTTTTTAATCTGGTCAAAAGAGAATTCTATTACTTTGATCAATTGGATTTTCACATCCATTGTTAATAATATTATTCTAAAAATTCCAAAAAACTTAAAAACAATCCACTGGACTTGGTTTCCAAGTGTGAAGACGTTTCACTTCATATCCAGGAAGCTTTTTCCCATTCAAAATGTTGAGTTTGAAGCTTTATATAGTAGCCCAACAACTTTTTGGCTTAGAAAACGTCCAAATTTAACCAGAAATACATGTTTTCTAAGCCAAAACAATTGTTGGGCTACTATATAAGGTTTGAATGCAACACTATTTCTGAAATTTTGAATTGAAGGCAAAAAGTCAAACTAAAAGTCTTCAGCCTCATGCCTCATTCATTCACCTGCTGATACAAAACTAACAGCCTAGGTGCCATACCTCCACTGGGGCTAATCATGAACCACGGCTCTGCTTTAAAGCCTCTTCAACCTTGTTTCTTTCTATTTATAATGGAGCTACCCTACGCCATCTCCACCATCATCCTCATTTTATTCTGGGTCCCTTTCGCCTCCATTCATCCGATACAATTCCAGTTCAAATTTCTCTCTAAAAAGGGGGGGTTTGCATTGTGTGACTGCTAGTCGTCAGAACAACTTTAGAAACAGAAATCTGATCATTAAAAGATTGTTTATTTCAAAACCAGCTGTGCACAAATAACAGACAGACAATAAATAATAGCGATAGCAAAACCAAAAAAACATTTGTATGCCTAATAAATTAGGAAAAAAACAAAAAGTGAAAAATTATTGTTCACTTTTACCACCCATGGAAAGCAACATAAATACACACAGGGATGGCGCTTTGTCCTGGAGGCAGGTTTGACACTTCCGTTATAAAAAAAATTTACATGTAACATATAACACTGGTAGAACATAAAAACATGTTATTTCAAAATACACGTAATGCAGAGACAAATACTAGTACACATCCTTCATTCTCAGCATGTCAAAGCTAAAAAAAAAAAAAAAAAAAAGGAGAGATCTTATGCAGCCTGCCGCCATACGTCAGCGCAACATACATCATCGGTATAATAAACAATCCCCTAAATAATGTTGCAGCTTTTCAACTACAAAAAGCTAAACTAAAGAATACAATAAGCTGAGCTAAGACTTTTTGCCTTAAGCCGAAATGCTATGGATGCACTAGGTATCAGTGCTAGAGCCCAACAGGTGGGGCTTTATAGGACAAGTCCATGATGCAGGTTAGTGTTTATAAAGCGTGAAGGCATTCCTTTGCGTTATAAGATTACTAAAGATGAAAAGGCAAAAACTGGTTTAATAGTACATCTGAGTTTCCTTGAGAAGAGACTTCTTGTTAAATTAGCATCATAAAAAAATTGTTGCAAGAAAATGTTTGATACTGCTTAGTACTACGCACTAAGCAGTTATTGTTCTACTGAAGGTTGATGTAACCGAGTGCCATACACTGCTCCAAGAAACGCAATCTGAAAGCGTTTTTTGACCTTGGATTTTAAAAAAAAAGAAAAGAAAAAAATCCACAGGCTCCCAAATTATCAAAAGTAATATAAAATTAAACAACAGAAAAAGTTAGGTAAACGAGCATTTTCTATTTACAATACATACAAAGTACACAAGTCATGTTGCTCATTTATGAAAGTTATTTACTTCTGGCCCCCATCAGCTTCCTTGGAGCTGATGGTCTGTTCATCTGCCGTTTCCATTAAAAAGTGGAAGAAGTCATTTAAAAAGAAAAAGCTTTTCTATGATGACCGAAAAATTAGGTACATGGCTCCCTCTGGTGGAAAGTTTGAGAAATGACATGAAATGAGGGCGGAGGCGCTTCAGAGATTATCCCCCGGCTGGTACTGAGGCTCAGTGGCTGTGAAGTAGTCCTCCAAAAAGGCTTGCAGATACTCAAAGGTGGGCCTCTCCTCTGGGTCCTTCTTCCAGCACTGCACCATGAGCTCGTGCAGGGAGATGGGGCAGTCCTGTGGGCACGGCATGCGGTAACCTCGCTCCACCTGCTCCAGCACCTCGCGGTTGTTCATGCCTGGGGAAAAGAAAACGGTGCAATCCACTCTCACTGACCTCATCCAAAGCTTAAATAGCAACAAGCAGATCCATAAATCTATGAGTTTGTGATATACTGCTTGATTTAAGTTTAATATTTATGTGTTTCAATAAAGTGAAATAATATATGACGTTAAATATGATTTTTTCATTTAATGTTTTTATCTTTATTTTGGAAGACTAAAGCAGATTAGAATATGTGTAACTTAGTGGGGTTCTATGTTACAGAACAGCATGAAATGGTGCAAAGTAGTGATGCGGTAGGAGAAGGATTCATGGTTTAAATATAAAAAACAGAAATCTGAAAAACCTTGCTTGATGCTTGGTCTGAAACACGCTATCCTCCTGTATTTAGCTTAATCCATCCTGTGATTAACCCAAATCAGGATTCTTGTCCAGGCATCCCCACAGCATGATGCTACTACCACCATGTTCCCCACTAGCTGTGGTGTTTAGCTAAGACCCTAACCTAAACTGAACCTACAGGCAGCTTTAATTGTACGTAAAAGACACACAAAGCTCCACCATATTTTTTCTGATTCACTCTTACCTGGATAGGGCACCCTACCCTTGGTCACCAGCTCAGTGAGAAGGATGCCAAACGACCAAACGTCTGACTTGATGGTGAATTTCCCGTACAGGGCAGCCTCTGGAGCCGTCCACTTAATCGGAAACTTGGCCCCTGAAACGGCAAAGATGTAAGATTTATGCGGAATACTCGTCTCTCCAGCTGCTGCAACATGTTCATTACATCACTTTTGTAGATCCTAAACAAATATTTCAGGATTAAGTAGGTCAGGCTTCATCTGTGGTTTCAAATCATATCAATCCACTGAGAAAATCATGGAACAATTCTGTTATCCTCCTCCGTCTCGGTTAAACAATCAAACGTTTTGAAGCCGTTGTCCAGTGAGCAGCTGGCCATGTTGACACAGTGGCTAATGGAGCTTGGCAGTTCACTCTGAGTAGTTTATGTCCAACTTTTGGATGAAAAACAGCTGAACTAGAAACTCCAGCATTTGGACGTAGTCTTCTGGCTTCAGTTATGCCCCCTTCCTTTGTATATATTCAGTTGCTTTTCAACCATGTTCCAACCACATCCTTCTGTTTTTTCAAAGACTCCATTACAACCAATTCTAGATGTTTACAGATCTCATTTTCCATCTACTAAACCACCAACCTTTTCCTTTAACTACAAGGATTTTTAAACATCGTGTGGCGAAAGACAACTGCTGAAGGAAAACTACAAGAAGACATGAAATGTGTGCAAAGATCAGACTTTAAACTTGCAACCTCATCAAGTTATGTCCTTTTCTACACTGTAAATGTCTGGTATCTATTTTCAAAGGGATTCAATTGAGCTTTTGTTATCAGCCTCTATTTTACCTGCAAATGACAGAAGTCTGTATTAACTCCAAGTTGCTCCTAAACAAATAAACTAAATTAATAAATAAACTTGTAAACAAGATTTTTAATGTGAGTAAAATGCCTTACACAATATGTTTTGCAGAAAAGATTGGTGTTTGTGATGAAGATTTGTGCTTTTGACACATATAAAGTAAATACAGTTAAAAATACAGACTTTGAAACTGTTGTTATGGTTTGGATTCACCAGAAATAAAAATTGCCAATAAGAGAGAGATTTACCAATCCTGTGCACAGCGCCACAAACCCTTATTTCCAAAGACAATGTTTTTCTTTTACAAAGTTTGCATTTAAAAAGTACTTTTACATGCACAAGGTTGACCTACCTTGTCTTGCTGTGTATTCATTGTCCTCAATGAGCCTGGCAAGTCCAAAATCTGCAATCTTGCACACGAGGCCATCTCCTACGAGGATGTTGGCAGAACGCAGGTCTCTATGGATGTAGTTCATCCTCTCAATGTACGCCATTCCTGCTGCCACCTGGAAAAGGGAGGTTTTATTTTATTTGTGTCATTAAAAGTTTGTTAAGCAATGACTTTCTTTCTAAGTTTCGCACATTAATTAGATAGAAACGCATAATACCCACAAGAGTAGAGGTGCTGACTTATAGAAACTGCTAAGCTGGGAAGTATAGGGCTAAATAACTGTTTTCTATCTGATAGTGATTAAAGCAACCTGAGAAAAAAATAAATATTTTTATTTTAATAGGGGAAAATGCAGTCAGAATTTAATTCAACTTATTTATATATATATAGCGTCAATTCACAACACTTTCCATCTTAAGGCAACAATCAGATCATACAGTCAAATTGATTCAAAGTTTTCTATCTAAGGAAAACCAATTGATTGCATCGACTCATTGACTCGAACACAATCCCTCACACTAAGCATGCTTGTAGCGACAGTGGAGAGAAAAAAAAATCCCTTTTAACAGGAAGAAACCTCCAGCAGAACCAGCCAATTCTGATGTCAAATACCAGAAAGACGTCATGAATACAAGTTTTTAGCTAAAGCTAATAAAAAAAAAAAAAAACACTGTCCCTAGCTAGCCTTTTAGAGATAAAAAGTTCAAACATAAAACTTGATATGAAATAAAATATATATGAAGTGTAAATTAATAAAATACAAATAATAATAACGGAGCAAAACTATGCTAACACCTTAGCTGTGGTTTTAGCTTAAGATTTTATGTTTGACAACCTTATGTTAAAATAAAACGACTATAAGATAAGGGTTTGATGGAATTTTTTCACCATAGGAAATAAAAAAGGCCTGGAGAAATCATTAGGGAACATTAGCAGCTCACCTGGGCTGCCATGTCAACTAGATTGGGCAGTTTGAGGCCTCGTCCTTCTCCATCTTTCAGGAAATCAAGCAAACTTCCTAATGGACAAAAAAAAAAATTAGTTCATCATTTAAAATTTGATCTGTTACAGAGGTATCTCAGTTATTCCCTGGGTGTCTCATTTGTTTATTAGAAGAATAACATGAAACAATAGAGTCGGTTTTACCTTTGCTCATGTACTCTGTAACAATGTAGATGGGTTCTTCAGACACTACGGCGTAGAGCTGCACCAGTTTATCATGGCGGAGCTTCTTCATGATCTGAGCTTCTTCCAGGAAGGATTCAGGCGACATGGTGCCAGGTTTCAGAGTCTTCACAGCCACCTTTGTGGTGCCGTTCCATGTGCCTTATGAAAAAAATTGATGAATAAAAGCATTAAAGCTGCAGTAGGACACAATTCTCTAAAGATGTCTGGACAATTTCATTTTAAACCAGAAGATCGAAGGAAAATAACTTCTAAAAGGTGATTGCTGCAGAATCAGCAAAACACAAGGATGAAAGTAATGCAAAGAGGCTTGCATTATTCTACCCCCTTTAACATTTTTACATTTTGTCTTCATAAAACAACAAAATTCAATTATTCATGAGCTGCTAAGCCTATGTTATTTTAAAAAAAGGGAAGATTTCAATGATTGTATACACCAACTAAAAATAACTGGGTCATAATAAGGTAAAAAATACAAATGTTTACACATTTCCTTTGTATTTGGAGCAAAAAAATAACAACACTCAGACATTAAAAAAAAGTAATAACTCTTGAAACTGTGTCTTTAGAATAACTATGCAAAAAAAAAAAAAAGTTATTTTTTTTAGCTAATGAAAAAAGGAAATCCTTTTTTTATTGCTATTGTGAAATGCTAGAGTAGATTTTCAATCATCCAGGTCAGGGTAGTGAAATGGAGTATCCCAGTGGTCTGATTGTCAACTATACTTAGATCTTAAATATCCGACTAACACACCACCAAAACATTAGAAGTCAAAGGTTGAAATATCTACAACAATAACAAGAAGTCCATCTGATTTCGATTCAGTTTTGATAGATATTTGTAAAATGCGTCAGCTCAATGTGGAAACTGATTCCGATGCAGACTTTGCATGAAAACAAGTTGAAAAATGTCTAAACGTACATTCTTTGAATCAGGTTCCTGCTGGAAGTTGAACTAGTGCAGCAGTGGAGCGTCTTTTCAGATATACGCTCACATGTTCCATTGACTCCCTGACTGCTGGAGTTCATGCATGAAGCCTCCTGCAGAAGGATTCACAGGATGCTTTCTTTTTATTTAATAGAATATTTAAAGAAGATGTTTTATGGTAGAAGAGCAGCTTATTTTGTGTCTGATCAGCTGATTTGAGGTCATTATTCAATAAAACACCTTCTGCCTTTTTGTATTTCAGAAACTCTACGTTTTTGTCTCTTACTTCAGCAATGGTTTATGATTACCGTTAGTGAAAAAAGAAACCTAATAGGACCCCATTATACGTGTAGCAATCCTAGTTAAGGCAGGAGGATCTTAACTAGATAAAAATAACCTTAGATTTAAAAGTGATATCATATTTAGGACCACGTTAGTTATCAAGTGAACAAAGTTAAATAAAGCAATCGTGTTCAGTAAAATAATCCTCCTGTATGGACAGATCTTTTCTTCCTGTTCCCATTCCCTCAGATAAAGAGTTTTCACAGACTTGCTGAGGACATTGCAGTCGTTGATATATTATCTATGTTTTTCCCCCACTGTAGTAAAACTCTTTGGAGTGTCATTCTCTCTACAACCTTAATATATTAGATTTAATTTCACCCAATTCAGCCGACATATAGCTGATCACACTTAAGGCCAATCAGTAAACAGCACATGTAGAGCGCTTATCCACAGCAGTTACTCAAAAAGCAGGCGACAGGCTGAAGGAAGCAGTTAAACGGGCTGGGGGGGAAGGATCTGATCAAATTGGAGGAAAAGTTGAAGGAAAAGGCAAATCAAAACTTTCATCAGACCAGCTTCTCTAATGCTGCTAAATAAAACCATGCCATAGCACGATACTGACACCACCATGTTCCACAGACTTGTTTTTGTTTTGTGTTTTTTGCCTCTCTTCCGAAGAAGTCCATTCAACAGATTATTTTTAGAAAAATAACATGTTAAGTTTGCATTTATACCACACCCTTTTTATTTTCTGAACACAGAACAAATCTCCATGATAAGTTCCAAGCTTAGGATTTTATTTTATGATTTAACGTTAAAGTTTAGAAAGAAAAATGAATGACTTCTCAATGCTAACTCTAGAACAAACTTCTAAAAGAAAACTGAAAATGCTGTGTTTCATGAAGATTAGGGCAAAATCCTCTCAGGGATCTTGGTCCAGGCAAGATGGGTGCAGCTTTAACCAGCAAATTAAAAACAGCTCTCATATGAGGTCCAATCACATACAGCTGTTGTGCAACTTTGCCCACAGCTGTCTGAATAATTACATGTGCCAGAAGATACACACCCATCCAGACCTCTCCAAACTGGCCGTTGCCGAGGCGTTTAATGAGCTGCAGAGATTCCCGCGGGATCTCCCACACGTCTTTGGTTTTGACGGACAGGTCGGTCAGACGAGGCATGCCTTTGTGGCAGGGCACGATCAGTCGACAGCACAGCCCCGCAGCCCTGGCTGGAAGCATCCATGAAATGTGTTTAAAAAAAAACAAAAAAAAACAACAACTTTCATATTGGTTACCGCACCCTTAAATAAAGCCGGCTCACCAGAGTAGTGCTGAACTAGCTGTTGGAGGGTCTCAAACTGAGCCCGGGTGGTGATGTAGTAGCCACCATTGTCCAATTTTCGAATCTTATAATGCTTGACGTGATCTCCCTTGATGTCATCCCAGTCCTGGATGGAGAGCGAGTACGCCCCTGGAACAGAGACAAGGCACACCTCAACAAATAGTAAGAAAACAGGGAGCAGAAAACTGATTTTATACGTCTGACTATTCATTTAAATTGCTTTAGGCAAACATTCTCTACTTTCCTAACTACATTTCCTTCAGGTTTTATGTCCATCTTAAAATACAAAAACTATCCTCTGAATTTAAGGGGGATATATTTTTGAACTGGGCAAGAATATGATTAGGAGGCTGCAAACATTAAAAGTAAAGGAAGGAAGGACACAAGGAAAGAAGAGAGGTAGGGCACAAGGAAGGAAAGCTGCTCAAATGTAAGGAGGAAGAAAGGTGAGACAAGAGAACCAAAAAGGAGGGGAAACTTTTAAACAGATGGACAAAAAAAGATAAAGGCAATGAGGACATAAAGGAATGTTCGGCACAAAGATGGAAGAGCTGGCATAAAAAAAAAAAGAATTAAGGATCCTAAGAAGCAGGTAAGGGAAGAATGTGAAAAGGAATGGAGGACAGAATGACAAAAGCAGAAAAAGGAAGGAAGGAAGGAAGCAAGGTAGGAGGATGCGGGGAGGGAAGGACTAAGGAAGGAAGGAAGGAAGGAAGTAGGGACTATGGAGGGAGGGAGGGACTAAGGAAGGAAGGAAGGAAGGAAGTAGGGACTAAGGAGGGAGGGACGGACGGAGAGACTAAGGAAGGAAGGAAGGAAGGAAGGAAGGGATAAATGCAGATGAAAGAAGAGAAGCGGTGAACCAAAGTCATTAAGAGAGGAAGGCTACTTTAAAGAAAGGAAAGAAAAACATGCATCAAACAGGAGGGAGTAGAGAGGACACAGCCTAGGGATGCTGTTTAAGAGGAATTAAGAAAGGAAGGAGGGTCAAAACATTTAGACAATGAAATAAGGGAAAACATTTGGAAAGCCAGAATATTTACTATATTGCTATTTTACTTTCCCTATACATATTTGGACCTGAAACCTATTGAAGTAAAACTGCAGACTTTTCCAAACTCCACAGATCCCCAGCATGTGGCCTTTGTTTTCACATGTTCCTGTTTTTTGGCACGCACCATTCCCAAAGAGTAAAACCATTCAATATGTCAGCATGTCACTGCTTGGTGATACCTTTGGTTGTTTCGCTCTCACGGATGAGGAAAGTGCCTCTGGCATTGCCACCGGACAGCAGCTGCCTCTCAGCATCCTTTCGGCCTAATTTACCAAAATACCAGCTGGAGGGGAAACAAAAAACAACAGGTCTAATATTTGTTCTGAAGTGGGTGTAACAGCGTGTCACTTTAAACAAAAGACAGAGATAGAAGTTGGAAGAAGGGTGTTTAGGACAGGCTGAATACAGCTTTGAATGACAGGATCTGATTTGATGGGAAAAGGTGAACTCACTCCTCTGCCTGGATCGAGTCCACAGGAGCCACATAATTACTGGGAATGTATCCAGTTCCACCTGTAGTAAGGGAACGAGCCTCCCACCAGTCTCCCTCCCTGAAAAGAACCATTGAATAGGGGAAATGAAGCAGGCATGTTCGAATAAACAAAGACTGAACAGCTGAAATCTAAGGAGAGAAACAGCGACTGATATTTAAATAAATCCAATCTGAAAAATTAGCAGGCACTTGTATTCCGTCCCACTGGTTGCATCCAGCTGCATTCTTCTGGGACATTTCTCTAGCAGCTCTGCACATCAAGAGACTGAAATCTTTGACCTATTTTCTTTACAAAATAGCTCCAGTTGAGTCAGATGGGACTGTGAGCTTCCATCTTGGCAGAAAATAGCCCATTTATTGGGTTTAGTTTTAGACTTTGCTAGTTCATTTTAATAAATAAGTATCCCATGAACCAGCCTGAAGAATTCTCCAACTCTTGCAGGTTTTTAAACCTTTGTTTTTACACATCATCTCTGACATGTACTCCCGTTCCTACAGAAGAAAGCAAACTGCTGCCACCACCGTGCTTCACTGTATAGGCCAGAGGTTGGAAATCTTTGTTGGAAATATTAGAGACTAGGAAAAAGGACTTGTCAAGCTTTACAAATACTTGACTTTGAAAAGCGTTATTATATTGCAAAATCATGTGATGACTTTAGTTTCTTTAAGATTCAGTGAAGAAAAAAATTAAAGGTCTTTAATCAGCTAAAGAAAATTAGTAGAAAAAATCCTTAGACCTTACAAACTCATAGAAAATGGATAAAAAAAACTTTTTATTTGCACATAAAATGACATAAATTATAGGGATGTATCACACTGAACAAGAAAAAAAAATCAATTTAAATAAATAGTGCTTTTATTTGTTTGGTCAAAGTTATCAGTTAAAGTTATTAAAACAAACTGAGATCAGTGAGTAAGAATTATTTGGTGATGTTAGTCTAAGATAACGACGAACCGGTTTAAATGTGCCTTTAAACAGCTAGTGTCAGTGTGTACTTTCAAATGTTTTTCTTCAAACTTATCAGTGTGTGGATTAATCTAACTGATGGTATTCATGAGGATAGTCTGCTCCGTCTGTCAGGAGAACACTTTTCCTTTCTTCAGCACTGACAAATGATCTAAGCCTGAAATACAGACACCAACTGCTCTTTGTGCCCAAGTGGCATTTTATCCCTGATGTAACATTTAGGTTCTGGGGAAAAATAAAAGCTCAGAAAATAAGTAAATCAGAGGAGGAGAAAATGACCACCGCCCTTCCCATGCTGTCATACAGATGTTTTCATACTTACGTGCTGTTGAGGATCTGGAACCTCTCCCCCTTTCTGAAGCTGAGGTCATCCTCAGTCCTGGCTTCATAGTCATACAGAGCCACAAACAGAGTAACTCCTGTGGGAAAACAAGAGTATCCCATTTAAGGTTCTTGGAGAATAAAAAAAAAAAAAGCCGAGAACTTTTTAGAATCATCATTATCATTAACTTTATTTGTAGAGTGCTTTAAAACAGCTAACAGCTGAAAACGAACTGCTGGACATAGTTGAAAACATAAAACACAATAAAAATGCAGCATTAAGATATGAATTCAGACAATAATAAAAATGTTTACAAAAACTAATATATCAGAAACTGTTCTAATATCTGTCAGGAAAATTTGTATCTGAATATATCTGCTTGCATCTAAAACCTCCCGTATTAACAAGCCGAAGGAAGGACTCTGCTTCTTATTTGTTCTGCCAACACTTTGGAAGGATTGGGAGACTTTTTAGGTACTGCTCAGAATATTCCTGGTTCACCTCTCTTGCTTGCTTCCATGTTAGCAGCCTGCCGCTATATTCCCGACATTAAAAATAAGGATTGCTAAACTATGGTTTGGCAACCCGGGGAACTCTCACATGATTCGTTGGGGAACCAGGAAGTAAACACAAGCTTTACACTGGATCGAAGAAGTTGTAAACATTACATCTAGGTTTGAAAAGAGGAAAACTTTACTAAGACATTGTTGATGGAGATAACAAATTATTTATAGGGAACTTTATTTCTACCCCAGGTGACCTATGAGAACAACTTCTATTGATTTTACAGTGAATGTCTTTATTATAGGAAGGAAGGAAGGAAGGAAGGAAGGAAGGAAGGAAGGAAGGAAGGAAGGAAGGAAACATTCTCTACTTTCCTAACTACATTTCCTTCAGTTTTTATGTCCATCTTAAAATACTAAACACTATCCTCTGAATTTAAGGGGGATATATTTTTGAACTAGGCAAGAATATAATTAGGAGGCTGCAAAAACTAAAAGTAAAGGAAGGAAGGACACAGGGAAAGGCGAGAGGTAGGGAACAAGGAAGGAAAGCTGCTCAAGGAAGGAAGGACAAAATGTGAAAAGAAGTATGAAAGGCAAGATGTACAAAAGAAATATAAAAAGAAAGACACATAAAACTATTAATAGGGATAGACACATATTGAGAAAGTGCACAAGAGACATTAATACGTAAAGAAACATAGAGGGATGGATAAAGGAAGTGGCTCAAAAATCATGCAGAGCCAAAACAAAACCCCCTTTGCAGGAAAACAAGCATATGCTGATTGGAGTCAGTAGAGGCCGACATGTTGGAGTCTGTTAAGCATATACAAAAATGGAACATTTCATGGATTTTTGCTGGGTGGGGGGTGGGGTCTCAAATTAAAATGTTCATGTTTTTTTTTTTTTACATCTGGCCTAAAAAAAAAATTTATACCAACTAAACTGCAAACAGGCAACATGTTCTTTGAATATTCTAGCGTGCATCGTCTCTCCAAAAGCATGAGGCTATTTTTCAGCTCCCTGCCCTGGTTTATGGAATGCTACTTCAATGTCTTGGTGTTGAATCATAGTAAACAGACTCTATCACAGTAACCAACTTGTTCTGCCAGCACGCTGTTATGGCAGCATTGTAAGTAAAGGAATCTAATATTTTTTCTTTTTGTCATAAGATGAAATTTGCACAGGAAGTCCCAGGAACTAAATGCCAAAAAACTGCCTTATATTAGAAAGGAATCTAAATCCTATTAAAACTGGAAAGCCTGCCCTCTATCTCCTCTTGGTTTCTGTAGCAGCTGGATTCTTATTTGTTGTATCAACATGAAACTATTTGGTTTCCTGACAGAAAAGTTCTGTTAAAAACCCTAGAAATGTCTTATTCATGGAGGCTAACATGCTGACTCAACATATTTGTTAGGATAATTTGGGAAAAAGGGAGGTTCAGAAGGGTTAATATGAAACACTGTACATGTATGCATCCTATGTATCTTTAAGCTCTTAAGCAGAAGCATTTCCCCAAACCCAAGAGGGGTTTAGACTCTTCTGGTCCTTCTGCTCCTCAGATGTGCCTCACAGAGCACCAGCTATAAATTAGGTCACTCTGTTTTCCATTAACCAGTGGGCTGGGGTCGCATGTCTTTCACGGAGAGCTTCCTTTAAAGCAGCGTGGCAATACCACAGCATACAAATCTAATAATCCAAACTAGGATGAGCTTTAATAATAAAAAAAAATCTGATGTGTTTACAGCTACATCACTATTAATGTTTTTCAATTTAAATTGTACTGTTCTGACACTGCCTTATGTTGAAAGTTTGTAGCTCGGTTTCATGATATCATCACAAACAAACAAGTTTAATTATGGATCAATCTTCTTCAATCAATCTTCTTATTTTTTTTATAGAAATACACTTGCTGATCATTTAGTTTTTTACAGGTAGATGAAGGACCTGAGAATAGAGCCATGTTAAAAACATTCTTTATTAAAGAACGACATCAAACTAGTGCAGCTAGATTTAAAGGTTTCACTGAAAATCAATTGTTGACTCTCTCCACTGATTCTCAGCTGGATTTAGATCTGGGGCATTTTAAAAGTTAATAATGCTTTGACCTAAATCTTTCCATTGTAGCTCTGGCTGCGTGTTTGCTTGGAGGTTAACTTCCACCCGTGTTTGAAGCCTTTTGCTACTTTTGTTTTGAAGAAAATGATTCCCACATTGTGATGCTGCCACAAAAACTTTTCAAAGTGGGAACGGGACAAGATGTGCTAGTTGTTCCTCCACTGTGCTTTTCTGGTCTTATTCTGACCAGAATAAGGCTGAAATGATTAAGAATTAATAAATTAAAATAATCGTCAACTCATTCGGTAATCATTTTGATTCGATTATCTAAAATATTGATATAGAGACTCTAAAATGTTTTGCTTGCTGAAAGAATAAACTACATTAGGCAGTAATTTGGAAAAAAAACTCTTAATAAGAACATTTTCCAAGTAGGATTTAAAATCTGGATTATATATATGTCATTACATGTTTATGTATTTATATATTTTTTTACATGTTTTTGCCATTTACAATTTATTTCTAACAACCAATGCATCTTTATTTACTTAATTCAAAACTGTTTTTTTTTACTTGGGAATGTTTACTTCATAAAAGTGTTTCTTTTTAGATTCATTTAAACTGAATTTTCCTTTTGGGATTAATATATATTTTGCATTGAATGGAGTTTATCGAATAATTGGAAAATAATTAGAGATAACTAAAACATTTGATAACTGTAATTCTAGATCAGAGCACCTTTTTGTTTGCTGTGTCTGCAACAATGCTTGTGGCAAACATTAAATGGGACTTCTTAAAGCTCTTCAACAAAAACTCTCTTCATGCAACTCCAGTGTTAGGAGTGTACTACTTCTCGTCGTTGTTATACTGAATATTCCAGGTAACCAGATTACAGTCTGTGACTGCCAGAGGAGAAACTGCAAGTGTTAAAGAAGTGCAAATATTTTTCTATATCCAATTGCAACTAAAGGAAAAGTTCTAGCCCCAGTGTTGCTGAAGTCCCTGGGTTAGATTTGATGGGACATAAGCCTCACCTGTCCCTCCACGCGACCGAAGCGTTCCAGATTGCGAGGACGTGTGCACGCCTCCGAACACAGTCACCCCCTGAGTGGCGGCGGTGTGGAAGTTGTTGTAGTTGGGAATGGTGGTGACGCCAAAGCTGGGGTAGTGTTGCGGCGTGGGGTCGGAGCCATAGCGGTACCCAGAGCTGTGTGTGAGGCTGGTCTCGCGGTCATCTGTGAGTTTCGCTGCTTCTTTATCCTTACATTGGACACAGCCCATCCTCTATCGTCTGTGAGCGACAGAGAGAGAGAGAGAGAGATGGATGGATGGTTGGAGAGAGAGAGAGAGAAGCAGAATGAGGATGTAGGTGAAAATAACAGCTCCAATGCTCTTGGGGAAATTATGATTAAATTTTCCATTATTTCAGATTTTTCCTCTTGAGAAAAAGCTTCAGAAGGATCTTACAGTGAGGCTGAAATTAAACACGACACTAACTCTAATTTAACAGGAGAACAGGATGTGACCGTACTGTACGTCCATGCTTCAAAGTATCCACCTAAACTTGCAACACTTAACGTTTTATTAACGGTTTACTTCTCCAACGAGTCACATGATCTCACATATGCAAAGGATTTACGCCCACACCACCACGTTTACAAGACGACAAGCAGCTCATTTCTCTTTACTTTAAAAGGAGCTCCACACACGCATGCATCTATGGGTCCAAAACAGTGAGGAAAAAAAAACGTACACACACACAGCGGCCAACCGCTTCCTGGCACTGCTCTTTATCCCTAAGCAAGGAAGATTTGGCCTCACTAAACCAGCTTCTCTAATGAGTGAGGCGATCTCCTTAGATGAAGTCCTTCCATTTTTATAGACCCAGTTACCCTAATCAACATCTACGTTCAAGGTGTCCCTGGAAGAGGGGCTTAAAGCTGGTGAAACATGGCTGGCCGCAGGGTTGTCTTTCATCAGAACGAGCAGCCCACCGACTTCAGACGCAGCTAATTGGAAACATACATGTTTGCAGTGTCAGTGGATATGGAGAGGTGGTATTAGCGAGATAGAAACCTGCCACAGCTCTCTGCATCAAAGGAAACCATAGGCTGTTGGCTCATGGGGGCATGATTCATGAGTGCTGGGTGTAAAAGGAACAATGATGTAAAAACAAGATCAAACTCTATGCTTAAAAGGAGTGAAAGCCTTAGCCAACACAAACATTTCTAAAATCAAATTTACTCAGATATTAATGTAGTTTATATTTTTTTATCAATAAATAAGCAGCATAAAGAACGAAGTGCAATGGATAGGATCTCCCATATCAGATCCAGTGCATCTCTAGCAATAACACCAGTTATAATTTCTTCTCTTATATTTGTCATAAACATATTGCAACTACTTTGCAATGGCTGAAGCTTATTTGCTGTGAAAATCTTTATGATTTCTGTGCATCATTATATTTCATTGGCAATGCACCCGAAATACAATCGACTAAATAAAAGGAGTAAAAATCTTGCAAAATCCTTCACCCTCCCAGAAGTATATAAAAGTTCTACATTTTGCAGGTATTTGTTTTTGATAAACCAACACAAAATAATGCATAACTGTACAGTGGGGGAAAGGCTTCCTTTTCAAAACCCTTTCTCAAAGATATATTTCCTGCATTAGCAGGTTTTCACTGTGGCTCTACGACCTCTAAAACCTGGGTTTACCTACCTTATGGGTGGCATGCATTCAGCAGAAAAAGAAAAATCCTTATCATGCTTTTACCATGAAATAACCAAGAGAATGTATCAAAATCTCCCATTTAGATGTTAGTCAGTGGGGCGGGTCGATGGCTGAATAAAAATGCAGAGCACATTTCTTAGACTTTGATCTGTTTAATCAAAAAAGATCTTCTAGTAAACCAGAAACCACATTAGGTTGGTTCCTTAAAATAAAATCCCAATATAATATATCAAAGGTTGTGACTTTAATATGACAAATAGTGTAATAGTTCAGATGGTGAGAATACTTTTGAAATGTGCTGTATTTAAGGTGAAGATGGAGGTTGCAGCAGGATTGTTGGATCTGGGTTGAAATGTTTTTTTTCCCCCTCTTAACTTGTGAGATGATACACTGAAGTGAAGAGTAATATCTCTAGAACATTTACTTTACTCTGCTCTGTTGCTTTCTAAATCTGCCGCCTCTCTGTCTGTCAACAGGCAGCAGTAAAAGCAAACTATAACTCGGGGCAAATCAGGCGACTAGTATAAATCGTTGCTAACTCTACCTGCAGAAAAAGAACAGGAATAGTAGGACTGGAAGCATCATGAGATTCTTTTTTTTTCACTTCCTCTAAGCAGGTTAATGTTTGCTCCACTCTGCTTTTCAAACCAAGAGACTAAGAAGCAGCAACAGACAGAAAGAGATCAGCAGGATTCACGACTGCCCATAAAGCCTCATAAACTACCCAAAAGCACGCATTACAGCATGATCCTGAACCAGAGCTGAGACCATGGCAGGAATGCAAGAAGGAAAAGTGAAGATTTTGCTCTAATCCTCCAAATATCAGATAATCTTCTTTGACATTTATATTCACATCTTCAATATTCTGGCGTTTACAGAATCCCTCACACACATAACCACCTCCAAGACATGTATTAGACACTGCAAGCACATAATAAATACATATTTTAAATCCGGTATATATTCTGTGTGTAGCTTATAAAACAATGATGTTCAACAGCCCAACAAAAGCAGCACCGTTTGTTTCAGATGAATGTTTTGCAGCTGCTCTGCATAAGTATGAAATATTAAGCGTACTGACAGGAGGAAAATGGTTGGAGTTTGTTTTCTGGTGTGACTGCAGAGATTGAAATAGCACTGCATCCACTCCTGGAGGGAGTGGAGTAAATGAGGGAAGATCTCCAGTTACCATTGTGCCTGTGTGAGATCATGAAAGCCTCACGTCTTTCAAGTTGGGAAAAAAAAAAAAAGAGGTCCTGGACGTCTCCATTTACACACCCCTTTTCTCTATATGTATTCTGCCATGTTCGGGCAGGGAAAGAGGGGAAGGTTTCAAGGCAGAAGAAGATGAATCCAGCAGAATCAACACAGGCAGCTAAAAAGATCAAAATAAACTACTGGAACATCATAAAAATGTCAAACAAATTAATCAATAGATTCACATCTAAGAGACTAGAATATTGCTCTGGATATGGATAGGTCCCCACCATTTATCATATCAAAATGTTAGGGTAAGAAGCAAGAAAATTAACTCTTATAACTATTACCCATCAACTACACTGACCTAAAAAACAGAGCATTAAAGAGGAAAGTCATCTTCTGGGTCAACTATTAGTCTTGCAATCTGCACATCTGTATATTGCAGAAAACTGGCAAGAAGAATCCGAATATTCCTATATGCAATTTTCCTCAAGACATATTGAGGGACACAACAAACATGGGCAAATGTGGCCAGATGAGACTGAAAATGAACTTTCAGGTCTAAAACCTTCTGGCTGGTGAAAACCAACACTGCACATGATTGTATTACCAGCAAACCCATGGAGAAACATAGTAGTAGCATCATCATGCTGCGTTGAGGCGTTTGAACTGCAGTGATAGGCCAAAATTAATAAGCTAAATACTAGGAGATAACATAGTAAATTGCAAAGTATGACAGCCCTTCTGCCTACTTCTATAGTTGTCTCAATTCCCCACATATTCCTTTCCCTCTTTCCAACATAAGACTCCTTTAATAAGCGAATCAACATTCAACCAAATCAATTCAAAAAGGTTTTATTAACCCTAAAGTGAAATCAAATGTTGTAGTAACTCATAGTTTTTTTCAGAAAGTTGTTGAAGGTGTTAATAGCATCAGTAGAATCGTATCTATTTATTGACATAATGATAAAGATGTCAGATCTGTGTGATGCAGCCGCGCTCCGGTAAAAGTGAGTGGGAGAACATATTTTATTGTGACAGGAGTTATCATCATATTTAGACTGCTTAGTGTGATGTGTTTAAGTCTGGTCCAATAAAGTTGAACAGTGTGTGCCAAGCATTAGAGGCTACCAAATAACTGAGACCGGAGCAGATATTATCAGCCAAAAGAAATGGTTTAGATTAATTGCTTGTGTTTGAATTAGCTACTATTCATAAAAAAAAAAAAAAACATGTTGTTTTTACTTGATCATTTTGCTATATTTTTGTTGGTCTCACATAATGTGACAGAATGCAATAAAGGTTAAAGTTGTTAAGCTCTTTTTCGAGGGACTGAACCTGTGACGACATTTAGCCCTCAAATAAAGCACATGAAGGCCTCCCAGCCTTAGGACTTCACATCCGTCTCAGAGAGAACAATTCTTTTGCCATTTTTAGACCCAAGTGAACAGCTTGCCTCTAGGAGGCCCACAGCATGCTAAGGAGAAGGGTTAAGGTTAGAGTAGAAAGACGATGCTGAGCTAGAAGAGTTTGACTTTGAAAAGGGTCGTCTGAGACTTCAAGTATAACCCACAAATAAACTGGCCGAAGTTAAAAACCTGAAGAAGCAATGAAGAAAAAAAAAGTATTGTTTTCAGAAAATGATTGTGGCACACTGAAAAGACAGACAGGGTGTTAGGGTAGGGTAGATTACCTGAAACTAAACCACAGATGCATGCTAATACTAATCTTATATATTAAGCAAAACACACTGATTGGGGAATACATTCAGAAACTGCTAAGGTTAATTTAAGGAATTAACCTCTGACATATTGCAATTATAAAATGGAAGCGATATGTTTTAGAGCTCTACTATTTAGGAATAAAAGCAGTTCCACCCCCCTTCCTTTTTCACCCCTTAAACCCTCATTCCTGCTTCCTTCAACTTTCATTCCTAATTCCTTCCTCCAGCATCTCTATCCTGTTTCCTGGATCCTCTCTACCAACTCTATCCTGTATCTTCTTCGTTTAACCTATTTGTTCTACTCTGCCCTATAGGTAGCATTGTGAAGGTCCTTATCAAGCTTGGGGAATGGATGTGCTTTGACAGAACTGCCACTTTTAGTCTGGATCTCTCCAGCCTGCAGCTGCAAGCCCCAGATGATCCCATTAAAATTCATCCATCCTCTTCTTCCAAGACATCCAGCATTGTTTTGGCATGCTCCTTGCTAGTTAAATATATATACCGGTACTTTTTTTTGATAAAGCTTTTTTTTTTTTTCATCTTTGTTTTTTACATTTTTTAAAAATTTCACCTGACTTTATAGAAAAAAAGCTTATTATTAATTATTAAAGTAATCTAATCTTTTCTTTTTTAGAAAAAGTATGGTTTCCAAAATAATTATTATTTTACGATAGTATTTCAAGCAATTCTTTATACTGTCTAAAGGTATGAACGGTATTGTTAATCAATCCAACAGAAAGAGGGAAAGGCCTTATTTTTTTTAAAGTAAATATTCACTGTATTTAGTTTTTTTGTAAATTGTAACACATAAATACAAATTCAAAGCATTCAAATACTTTTTTTCCTATTATTGAACATTTTTTTTATTTAATAATAAAGACCAACATCTACCTTCATACAGCATTCATACAGAGATCCAAAAATTAAAATTAAAATGCTGGCTTTGAGCCTTTGAAACTCAACCAACAGACAGAGAAACTCTTCTCAGCTGCTCCTTCCTCTGTCCTGGAATGTCTTTATCATTTAAAAACACTTAACTAATGACTCTTCATGCATATGATCACTTTGCAATTCAAACAGCACCTTTAAAAGACAGGCCTGTTTGTTGCCTCTTTCAGACTATTGATATTTAAGAGTCAAGGTTGAACTTACCACCCTCCTCCCACTGATAACGCACACGCATTGACCTTATCCAAGACCAAAATTCAACGTTTTGTTCTACCAACAAAGACAAGTGCAAGAAGAGTATCACTTGAAGCTGTGTGCCATTCGAACGAAATGTGACAAGCGCTGCTCTGTGCGCTGGACTTGCAGCGACGCAAACAGTCTTCTCCTTATGGCTGCCATTCTCTGGATAGTTACAACATTTGCTTGTGTCAGACAACCAAGTTCATTCAGTGTATCAACAGCAGGACAATGGCCACATTTCACTTGGCCACAAGATTATGAGCACAATGAAACGCAGTGTTAAAGCTTTCAAAGCTTTCTTCCCGTCCTGAATGAACAGAGTAAAACCCACAGCTGAGCTTCATACAGTAGGTTGTTTAAGCCTGGCTGCGTTTAAGAGTCACAACGTTCACAGTTGAGTGTTTTGAGTCATGCTGTTAAGTAACTGAGACCAGTGTAAACGTCCGTTCAATCAGCTGGATTTTGGACAATTTACGGCATCGCCTCGGAAAATTATTTATCAAAGACACCCGGAGATACGAGCATATTTGCCAAAATTTAGGAACAGTAAATTGGTATTTTCTAGTCTTGTTCCAGTGGACAGGAAATGTTGAAAATGCATTCACTAAACACAACACAAAGCAAAAGAGGGGACACAGAGTTAGGAGTTGATGCAGTGGATCCAGATATAGAATCAGCGGAAAACTCTTTTTAAAAGTTAATTTAAACGTATGTCTAAATTCTTTCGATCTGTTCATTAAGAGTTGCTTTTAACTTCAGACGATTTGGGAGCAACAACAACAGCAAAAACACATGTCAGGCAAGAGCCAAAATCCCACCATAAATGTCTTCCTTCTGGTGTTTACAGCACACAAATGTGGACCTTAGAAAAATGTATAAGAATAACATAAAAGTGAAGAGTTAAAAGATAAATAATAAAATACTGCACTGTAAAGTGTTTTAACAATATAAAAACTGTGCGCCTGAAGAATAAATAACCAATATGCAGCAATGGACATAGTTACAGTGATGGATTGAAAATAGCAACAACATGAGAGATGTGCAAAATGATAGAAACTGTGCAAAATTAGCATGATTGTAACAACTTATTGAGGTGTTGGGAACAGTGGTGGTTATATAGTCTTACAGCTGCTGGGAGGAAGGATCTGTGATAACGCTCACTGGTGTATTTAGAGTGCAGTGTTATCTAAACAAAAAGCAATGAAGCAGGTCTCTTTCAGTTTCCTGAATGGAACTATTGAATGAGTTCACGATCAGAAATATTTCCAAACAGCCATTGTTCTGCTGTTCTTGGCAACAACGAAAGCATATGAGCCTTCTTTGAGCCAGCTGACCAACAGTGTGCAGCAATAGGTAAGTATGGAGTATTGGTATATAACAAATACATCTTTCTTTCTTCACAATAGGGCTGTTCCTTTTGTAAATATTTTAGTGTTTTGTATTTAATCAAACAATAAAGAACTTCTTATAGCATTAGAATCTACAAAGAACAGAGACATATGTTGCTAAAAAAAACTTTAAAATATCAGTTAGCTTGGCCACTATCAATATAAATAAGAAAATTCCCCAGTTTTTTTTTTTATTTGGAAGCATCATTATGTTGGATCTAAGTTCATTTTTAAATCCAAGATCAAAAATTATAGGCAAATAACAAGATTTCAGCTTTATCATCTAAAGAAATCTTTCAATACAATTAGTTCCATCATGAGTCTGGAGGTACAAAGATTAAGTGATTTATTTCTTCTTTTTTTTTTGTTATAATTCATTCTCATAGAGATATAAACTGGGAAATCCAACCGTTAATTGATCAATATATTGAACCAAGAATCAACATACAAATTGGAAAGAAATACAAGCACAAAACCCCAAACCATGGGGAGAGGCAATTAACAAATATGACAATTATATACAAAAAAATATGCAAATCCATCTTGTCATATTATTTAAGAAAGAAAGACCGTTAATGCTGTTAAAAACCAGCATAATGCTGTAAAGTTTGTGAAATTTGGTCTCTTGCACTTTGATATGATTCGGATCAAAGCAAAGATCAGTCATTCCTTCTTGGAGGCTCTTATTGCAGAAGTTAGTTGACCCTTACATTTATTAGTTGTAGCTTCCCACTTGTACCACAATTTCATGATCACTCTTCAAAACTAGTGGTAATCTGTGTGAAAACATGGCAGTCCTCTATTTACTCATTTATAAACATTTGAATTGTTAGTTACCAGTAATTCACCACCCATCTTCAATCTAGATAGACAATTGTGCAAAAATCCACAGACAGCATGTACCATCCCTATTTTAGGGTGATCAAAGGAGATTTGTCAATCAAAACACTTGCTGCATCCTAAGTTATTTCAAAAAGGGCAGCAAACACATCATCCCATATGTGTTTGCCTCCAAGATGGATGGGTGCACCTCCAGACACAACAGATAAACCGATTAAATCAGCTTTAATTGGAAATTGAACAGCACTGCAATGCAATTAACTCAATGAATTCAAAGACTGATCAATAGAAGCTGTCTGTGGGTCGTGGTGACTGTTGTGCTCGCGGCCTCAGCAGTCAGCTCTGCTCTGCAACCCATCCGTCTCTGCTGCAGATGCAACACAAGAGCCCCCTTCATCCGCAAAACATCACCAGCTTCCCCTCATTTATCCTCACTAATGCCGCTTAAAGTGGTAAATAAAGCAATTCTGCACACAGTCTGATCATATGACCGCAGCGCTTTAAAAGGTGTTATTTATCTCCCCTCTTCTCAAACGAGATGGACTCAGCCCATAGAGGACGAGGCGGCTGCACCGGTTGGTGCAAAAGTAAGATTAAAACAAAAGCGACTTTACCGCAGAAAATCAGATCAATCCATCGGAGTCTGCAGCAGAGGTTTACTGGAGGAATTCCTTGATGTTTTTTTCTCCTCCGTCTGTTTTTTTTTTTTTTTTTTTTTAAAACACAGAAGGAGAACAGAGGAGGGAGACTCGTCCCTGCCGGAGAGCCTGTCGCCGCCGTGTGTCCGGATGATGACGATGGAGAGAGGACGCTGTCAAGTCGCCATAGCAATGACCATTACTTCCGGTATCGACCTTCAAAATAAAGCAATTTATTCTCGAGTAAACTTATGATTTCTATTTGAATACATGTAATCCCTTACACTTTTTAAGTTATTGTTTCACTTATCATCAAATAGGTTTATAATAATTAACATTATTATCACATATTTATGTGCAAATATGTCACATTTTACTCCATAAATGAGAGTCACTGCTTTAACTTCCGGTTTGTCTCTTTTGTCTTGTGGCAGTTGTTTTTGCGTGGGGCTGATGCAGAGCCAGGCCGCCCTGATTGACACTGTTTTCCTTCAATGAGAGTTTACAATGTGGGTCACCTCCTCATCCGTCAGAATGCTGGAAAACAGGATTCTGTTGGATATATTTTTCTCTCTGTTTTTTTTCTTTTAATCAAGTGGATTTCAGTTCTTTGGAAGCTGTACTGATTTCTGTTTTAAAGAGGGATTTTAATTCTAAGGCAGTGGCAGTTCTAGATGAAATTAGCAAGAGGGGCCAGGCTGGGGCCAGTGTGTTTTGCAACCCACACACACACAATAACAAACAAACAAACAAACAAATAAGGCATAATTTAGTGAGCCCAGAGGTGTCAAGCAACAAAGTCAGTGGCGGTTCTGGACCAAATGTGCCAGGGGGCCAGGAGGGGGCCAGCGTGTGTTATCATGGGGGCCCAGAAAGCATGAAATAAAAAACAGGGCAAATGATCCAAATACATTCAAATAGCTGCATGAAGTGAAAATTCTATTTAGTTAGGTTTATTTAAAATTCTATGTCTTATTAGGTCAATATACAGTGATAATTTAGAAATTCTACATATTTTTGATGTAATTTAAGTCAAAATTAAAATCTGAATTGGAATTCAAGAAAAACTGATCATTTCAGCTGTAAAAAATTAGAGCAAATTGTTTAAAAAAAACATTTAGCAGATGAAAACTGGGATCCTATCTCACTTCCATTGAAGCTATCACCTTATTGTGTTTAAATAATTACTAAAACAGAATTTGTAAAGAAGAAAATGAAATAGATCCAAACGAACTATCAGTAACATGTCTGTTCCAGCGCATATCATAATTAAAATTTCTTTGAGTATTATGTCTTCAGTACAGGGGTCATAACAGGGGCCAGGACATGATCTACAGGGGCACTGGCCCCTGTTAGCCCCGGTCTAGAACCGCCCATGAATGAAGTACAAATACGTCATTACTAGACTTAAGTAAACTTTTTAGGTATCTATACTTTACTCCATTACTTATTTTTCTTCCTACTTCTGACTTCTTCTCATTACATTTTCACAACTATCTGTACTTTCTATTCCTTACATTTTTAAAACAAACGTTACTCGTTACTCTTGGCTTCGGTTTAATGTTTATAAATATTTATTTCACGTCATGTGCGCCATCCAATGCAGATCATTGGCGCCATCCACATCTAGTGAAAACTAGTGTAATTAGATGAGTCATAGAACGCAAACACTCATTGGTTAGCTAAAGGAAATCATCAGAAGCAAGCAGGTGTTCTTAAAACTGTAAACGTGAATTATCTATGCCATGCTACAATGACGGATTCAGAAAAAGTGTTGAAATGTCTGAAAGTTCGGAAACAGGTGAGAGCGTATCGGGAGATGGAGACCATCGGACCTCCCTTATCTTTGGCCCTATTTCAAAGAATTTTTCGAATTTTTTTATACTTTTATTCTTTAATTAGTTTTTGGAGCACATACTTTTTCACTTTCACTTGAGTAAAGAGGTCAAGTTGATACTTCAACCTTTACCAGAGTGTTTTTAAACTGCAGTATCTATACTTCTACTTCAGTAACAAATGTGTGTACTTTTGACACCACTGAGTGAGCCACATAGCCAAGGTTGCTGATCTAACGGATAAAAACTGTGATCCTGTTGTATTACAACTGAAGCTTCAAGCTGTCTGCAACTTCTAAATGTCTTAAAACGTACTTAAATAAGCATATTAGCACTTCATTTGAACAGGTACTTATGATGAGCTGCAAAAGTAATAAGTATTTTTGCTCATCAGTCATTATGCACTTGAAATAAGTTAAAAGAATTTTACTTGTTATTTTTAATATAAATCATCCTGTTCCGTTGGAAAATCAAATCTACCTTCCTAAATCAATAGAATTTTTTTTTAATGAAAACATTTTTATTATTTTGCACTGTAAGCTTTTAGTACAGGGGCCATAACACGGGCCAGGACCAGTTTTATGGGGTTGCTGGCACCTGTTGGCACTTAACAAACATTAATATTAAATCTAAATTTGAAGTTAACAAAAAGTTTCACTCATCTCAGTTTTTCAGAGAGTTGGTTCCAGAGCTGAGGAGCAAAGAAACTTAATGCTAATGCTATATCCTGTTGCTTTGATTCAGTCTTTTATCAATACATCTCTTGTCCTGAGGTGGACTTATTGGTCTGTGGTCATTTGGTGTGACAGTTACACTGACTGCAAGGTCAGGAGTCTCAAAACCACAGATGACCTAAGAAGAGCCAAATATTATATAAATATTTCAGATTTTTATGAAGTAGAATTGTTGCACATCAGATTTTGGTCCTGTTTTTTTTTTCCAACGACTGCAATGTTTTTGAATTTTTTTCATCCTTGGTCCTCTTTTTGTTGTCCGATTAGCTGCACTCTAATCCTTGGTTGACTGAGATATCTTTTTAAATTCTTTTTTACTTAATTTTTCTGCAACAAGTCATGAAGTCTTATTATACTGACTTAATGCTATTAAGCTTGTAGAGTGTGACATGTTCAAGTCCTGTACCCAGAGCCTGATCTGCCTGCACTCATTTTGAACTTGCACAGTGTGTTCTGGCGTTTAACTGCTCTTCAAATGAAAAAGACAAGAGGCCATGCCATATGTGTGAATATTAATACAAGAGGGAAAGGCTACATAAAAACTGCGTGCCTAAAGTTGCCTAAATCTACAGTCATTTGCAGTGACAGGGAAAGCTAGATAAGGAATAAAGCCCAACACAGAGGCAAACAACTTTTTTATTTATTTATACATTAACAATTCAAGGTGATCAGAGTAATTATGACTTTAACAATCCACAACATAAGTAGGGTATAAATCTTAGAGCTCCATTTCTCTAAGCCACTCTACCAAATGGGGAAGACAGGGGAACATGCCTCGTATGAATTAATAAATCTCAAGCCTGTTGTTCTTTATGAGACATAAAATAGCTACATGCCAATACCTCCTGAAATATGCAGTTGGGTTGATAGTTTGTTCCCTCGAACAACAAATATCCAAACTGAGCTTTTTATGTTGGCCTAGTGGTTTTGGTAGTGCGCTTGTGCTCTGAGAAGGTTGCAAGTACCTGGGTCGATCCCCACAGCCTTCACTCTGGGTGCCTTAACCCCACATCCAAGGGGAAGGGTTAAAGGCAGAGGGTGAATTGCTCCAGTGTGAGATCAATAAAGTTTAATTATCATTTTATCAATATTACTAAATGATAAAGAAAAACAGCAAGAATTCTGGAACAGGACTTCAGGTTACCAGCCAATTGGCTCTTTGGGAATCCCCTTGCTTGTTGGAGCTAAGAATTGTCCATTGCTTTGCTTTGGATGTGTTTTATTGGTCAGGTACCACAAAACATCATATATTGCATTTTGGAGCATTTCTTATTTATTTTTAAAAATAAAATGATAAATAATACAAAACAAATACAATTAGGTGGCTTAGTGTAAGAATTTTAAATGCAGGCTGATGTTTTGGTATTGCTGGGGAAGATTCTGTCATCCAGGTCATAGTCAATCCCAAAATCTACTGGATTTTGTTTCCAAGTTTTAAGACATTTCGCTTCAAACTTGGAAGCAAAGTTCTTTCAAACTTGGAAACAAATTTCAGTAGATTGTTTTTTTTTTTTACTTTTTTTTTTTTTTAATGTTTTGGATTTCAAAAACACACTAACTAAATAGATTAATTGTCTTTATTTTCACCATAAGGGTTTTAGCTTTGTTTTTCATTTTTTCTTGGTTTAATATCCTGCTCAACTTTTCTAAAGATGTGGCTCTGAAAAAATGTATTATTCTTTAACTATATATATGCACACGTTTCCTGAAATAACTCAGCTGCATGGTTTGAAATAACCGAAAAGTGCATATGTTTAACATTTTTCTTTTTTGGGTTTCCAGCATTGTATTTAAGAATCTTCAGTTCAGTGAACTAAATGTTTAATCTTTTGTTGTTGTTTGAAACCACTCCATGCCCCGCTGCCTTTATCCGCAGGTTTGAATATTCATTGAAGCTTCTCATCATAATTTCAGCTTTGCATGTAATCAGAATACAGCAACAATGAACATGGCCTAGTTAGCGTGATGAGCGAGGAGGTCGTGGGGGGGTGAAAGAAGTCACCCTAATCCTCAGTCTGCTGTGAGTGTTTGCTGTGCAGTCTCGACTTCACTTTCACGCTGCTCCTTCACAACCAGAGGTCACAGTTGCTAAAGCGCAGCGTCAGCCTGCTCTCAGCTTCTTCCTCGCAGCCATTTTGGACCGGTAACCATAGAGATGTGGCTCAGTGGTAGAGAGAGAGATGATTTGTTGCTGCTGGTGGAGCTGGAGTGCTGCAGGCTGGCGGAGCAGACAGCAGAGCCATAAAGTCTCATTATATCTGGGTCACTGGGATGCTCCAGCTGCAACAAGCAGACAAGACACTATTATGCAAGAGAAGCGACTAGGGATGTTATGGGTACAGGGGCTTATGGTTACAGGGAAGGTCTGTTTATTCAGAAGGGCATATGCCAGGAGGGTGCCCTGATAATATGGCAGCAGACAGGCTAAAACGATCTAAACACAATGATGTTTTCATATTGGACTATAATGATTCTGATTCAGAAACAACAGCTTCCATTCTGATTACAGTAGAAGATGTGTGTTAGATGAGCTGATCGGAGACTAAATGTAGAGGTTTGTTTGCATTTAAAATGGCACAGAGGGCTTTTAAAAATAACTTCCTTTTTTGTTGACATTACATTGAAAGCAGATAGATAAATATTTATACAGTTTTGTATGATCATTGGAAAAGCCTTTATTACCGTAGCTAAACTGATTGAGGTAGTTTCTGACTAGATTTTTATATGTTCTTACCTTTTGACTACTTCTAATTTGCACATTAAATCCTCCAGGTTGGAAAATCTTGCAATCACCTAACCTTTAGTCAAAAGTCTGGAGGGCCAATTTAAAACAGGAGAGACGGATTAGGTATAACTAATTTAGAGTAATTTTAGTAATTTGACTAATTTTAGAGTTTTCTATGATACCAATTTTAGTATTTTTGATGCTCACTTTGAAACATTGACTTTGTTGTTTATAAGCCAGTTTGTAACTACTGCTGATTCTAAAGACCAGTTTGTACTTAAGCTTTCACTTCCAGGCTAGTGTCTTGAGATGTTGCTTAACAATTTCAAAATAATGTTCATTCTCATTGTGCCATCAATTTTATGTTAAACACTGGTATCATATGAATAAAGCTTTATGTAATGGCTTCTTCCTTTCTAAATGGCCTTTCAGTCCATGTGTATAAAAAGTCTATTTAACTTTGGATAATGCCACTCCCTTGTCAACTTTAGCCAAAATTGCAATTAGGTCCTCTGCTTTTCCAAAACACATTAATGTGTCCGCATCATGAACAGTATGGTAACTCATACCAGTATAATTGAACAACAGGACATTAAAGGAAGAGTACACCCAAAACATGATTAGCCTTCATTTTCTACTCACCCCCATGCTGAACAACACTCTGGAGTACTTTTTTGATATCTCAAATGCATCTACAGAAAGGTCCATAAAAGTCCACAAAAAACGTGTCAATATTCCTCCATACTGCTCGTCCAATGTATTCCAAGTGTCCTGAGTGGGTAGCATCCAGAATTTACTCGAAACGAAGTCATTTAGAATGTTTTTAGAGCATAAACAGTAGTGTATAGGATTTCCTGAAAGCGCGCACCTGCGCGTTCACAACGCTACGGAAGCCGGCAGACCAAACCAGATGAAAGTGCGCATTCAGCGTCTGCTCTGCCAATAATGCAAGCGTAGAAGAAGAAATGTGCTGTTTACCTGTGCAAAGAAAGAAACAACAAAAGAAAAATGTCTGAGGACTTCAGTGTTGAGGAAGAGCATGATTTCTTTGCCGAGCTGAATGCGCACTTTCATCTGGTTTGGTCTGCCGCGGTTTCCGTAGCGTCGTGAACGCGCTTTCAGGAAATCCTATACACTACTGTTTATGCTCTAAAAACATTCTAAATAACTTCGTTTCGAGTAAATTCTGGATGCTACCCACTCAGGACATGTGGAATACATTCGACGAGCAGTATGGAGGAATATTGACACGTTTTTTGTGGACTTTTATGGACCTTTCTGTCTCGGGCACCATCTCGGGCACCATAGACCTCCATTATTTGAATGTCAGCAGACAGCAAGAAGCCTCCCAGATCTCCAGATGCATTTGAGATATCAAAAAAGTACTCCAGAGTGTTGTTCAGCATGGGGGTGAGTAGAAAATGAAGGCTAATCATGTTTTGGGTGTACTATTCCTTTAAAGGGGGAGTGGCGGCCTAGTGGTTAGGACTTAGGGCTTGGAATCCTGAGACTGTGAGTTCATAACTGACTGCTCCCTGGGCGCTGCACAGTAGCAGCCCACTGCTCCCCGAAAGGGATGGGTTAAATGCAGAGAGTTAATTTCTCCATTGTGAGATCAATAAAGTTAATTTTTTTTATTTTTATTTATCATCAAACATCTAAACATCATGGTAAAAACATTTAGAGGTCCATTATCATGATGCATTTTTATTTTTCCATGATAAGGAAACCAATTTTGCTTTAAAGCATACCCACAGATGCAAAAAATTCAGTTAACCTAACAAAAGTTTAAAGAGCCATGACATCATTGTTTGATGTCTGAATAAAAACAAATAAATGGAATTAAGCTAAAACAACCATACAAGAGCTCTTCACAATTATATGGCCAACCATCCTCTTCCATGAATTGGAGAAAAATAAATTGGAAAAAAGGGGACAAAAACAAGAAATCCAAAATTCATATTTAAGGTTCCTCAGTTTGTTCCCATATACCATTAAAAACGGTATCCTCGTTATGTTTATAATTCAGTAAAACTCAGTGGAAACGATCCAATCTGCCTGCATCCTGTGGATCCACAAAGTTGTAGGCCATATTGTTGTGTCTCTTCCATTGTCCGCGCCCCCCACCCCACTCCACGTCCCTCTTCTCCACGCGACCTCCCCCATCTCCCCCGCTTTACATTCCAGGCTCGTGATTGGCGGAGACGCCGTGGCTTGTGTCGTCATCGCCTCAGCGCCCATTCATCAGCGGACTGGGGCGTTGTACTCCGCATCTCATTTGCGGCGGGGCCAATTTCTCCCCATCTACAAACTCTGCGAGGAAAAAAAAAATAAAAAAATCGTTTTCCTTTTTGCGCCTTCCTTACATTTTCCCCCAAGTGCTCATTACTCTCGTTGCGGTCATTTTTTTTTTATTCCACGCTTATCTCTTTACTTTCGCGCAAATCGACGAGCCTTGAATTTTTTTTTCGGGAGGAAGCTTGCGGTCTTTGTTCATTCATTTGATCGGTTGGGTTCCTTTGTTGGAACAAAAGCATGGGAGCGCAAATCTCCAAAACCGCTGGAAAAGACGAAGCCGCAGTGGAGAAGCCCGCAGAAGGAGCGGCTGTTGCATCGAAGACTAATGGACAGGTAAACAAGCTTTTTCTTTTTTCCCCCCAATTAATAAATTCTTAATTGCCTTCACAGAATTTGGTCTCAATTTAGCAATATGTTGCGTCAATGGCGCGCCCCATGTTCCCCGTGGCGCATCCCCACGCTCTCCCCGGCTTTCAGGGAAAGTGGCCACATGCTTTCAATTTCTCCAAAATGCAATTTATATTTTTTCAAGGCCTTTTCAGAACCCCAATTTCAACAAGACTATTTTAATTGTCCTAAAACTCCTCTTTCGGGTGCGTTTTTTTGCGTTTTAAATGTATTTATTTACAAGTTAAATGTTCAAAACATTTTAATAGCTTAATAATTTATGGTTAGTTAGATTCATAATAGGAAAATGTTTTCTGTTGTGATAGAATTGTTTGTAGCAGGCTTTTTTTTGTCGCCTCTCACAGTGGCATGGCCATTTTAAAAAACGGTACCACGCCTTTGTTGCCAGATTCCAGAAAAAAAACGCGTTTTTTTTTTTACAATGTAAACCCTTTGGAATGAAGAAATTCTGAAACTAACTGGATTGAAATGTGTTGAATTTTCAAAAATTTCGATAATTGGTTTGAATTTATGTAGCTGAGGAAGATTTATTGTTTTTAAAGAAATCTGAAATTCCTGTTTCCACAGACGGAACGCCCTCTAGTGGCGTCCCAGTTTTATTGCAGTTTAAAAACCTGAGCCTATAAACCAGAGATGTGTCGTCATTCTCCTAGTAACAGATATCTATGCAATTTTGGTGGGACTTATTAACTCTTAAATTCAGAATTAAATCAACTATAGCAATATTGATAATTTAGAGGGGTTTTCAGGAGATGAATACAGAGAACAACATTTTTATTATTATTTTTTTTCTGTGACTGTCTTTTAGGAGAATGGGCATGCCAAGACCAATGGGGATACTTCTCCAGCTGCAGAGGATGCCAACAAAGCTGATGTACAGGCCAATGGAAGTACTCCTACTGAAGAGGCACCAAAAGAAGAAGGTGAGAAAGTAGAGGGTGCTGAGGCCCAAGGGGACAAGGAGCAGTCCGCCACAAACGGGGAGACAACCACCAAGGCAGAGGAAGGTACTCCTTCCACCAGCGAGGATGGCAAACAGAAGAAAAAGCGGTTCTCCTTCAAGAAGCCCTCTTTCAAGCTCAGTGGCTTTTCCTTCAAGAAGACCAAGAAAGAATCTGAGGAGGCAACCGAGGAAGGGGCGACTGCGGCTGCAGAGCCGGCCGAAGCAGAGAAATCCCCTGAGGCCCCCAAAGAGGAGACCAAGCCCTCTGATGGAAGTGAAGAGGAGGCCAAGGAAACTGCAACTGAGGAGGCCAAGGCGGAGGAGCCAAAGGCGGATCAAGTAGCCGAAGGAGAGGAGAAGCCGGCTAAATCCGAGCCAGAGGCGGCAGCCAGTCCAGAGGCCGACGCCGCCGCCACAGAGTAACCCCACTGAACGATGCACCGCAATGAAGAAGACGATGTAGCCTGTCTGAAGGATCACAAGGACTTGTCTAAAACCAGGGAATTTTTTTTGTGTTAATTTTCCTTTTTTGTTGTTTGTATATGTTTACTACTCTGCAACCATCTCATCCATAACTGCAAAGTTCTGAGCAGTGACAGATAGGAGGTGCAGCAGAGAGGGCTGCTTCCTCGCTGCTTGCATTTATAACATGGGTGAGGGTAAAAGTGCAAAACATGGGTGGATTTTTATTTTTTTTTTTTTGTATTTTATTTTTTAAGGGAAATACCATGACATTGCAGAACTTGTTTTTTTCTGTTCTATTTAATCAAAGTATTTGGTGCTGGGCAATTGGATGTAGCAGCTCAAGCTGTCTCTGCAAGATCTGACATAATGTGATATTTAAAAGGAAAGTCCTTAAAGTGAGTCTTAAAAGTTGTCATTTGCAGTGTACGGTTGTTTACAACTCTCTAAGCTCAATGCTCCTGTGAACACAAACCATTCCTGAAATAGATTTAGCTGAAAAACAATTGGTGCTCACCACCTTGCATTAGATTCCACTGTTTCAAAATTCTGTAGTAATGCACGTTGTATAGACTTTGATATTACTGGTTTTATGGCTGAGATGTACCTAATGACTGAAGTTTTTAACTGACTACCCATTGTAAATGAAGTTTTTCTTTTTTTCCCACCATTTGTAAGAATGAATAAAATTGGGAGATGTTTTAAGCAGACTTTTGCATCAAGCTGTGATGACTACAACACCACTCTGAATCCACACGTCCAAAGCACACTAAGTCAGGATGTTAGACGCTGTCCTCTACCGGCTTCTCTTTCTGTATATAACGAGGCTCACATTTTTTTCAGTATGGAATGTAATATTGCCTGCAAAATCTGGTAACAAGGTGTTGAGTTTGTTTCCTGTGAATTCTGAAGAATAAAGCGATGAAGTGTGGATCGACACTGTGAGCTTTTCTGTTTCCCATTATTCACTACAAAGTAAACGAGGCTCAGCAGAAGTATGAATGATCGACCTTTTTGCTAAACAGCTCCTTCATGTGGAGCACAAGAGAAGTGAAGGGAGATTTTTCATTTTAGATTTTGGCAATCAAACCCGCCATTAAAGTGAAGCTGAAGTAATTTTCATTTAACATTTCTGAGCCAAACAGGTTGAAATAATTTATTTGAGGACCAATTAGTATTTTTACAAATCAGATTTTACTCAGTGGCTTAAAGTACATTTGTGAGCATTATTTCTGATTTCAGACATATGTTATATAGAGAGGTACATTTCTTTTAATTGGAATATATAAATTCCTACCTTTTTAAGATGGTTTTTATACTTAATCTAGTCAAATGTCCTTAATTCTACATTAAATTTATCTTTTTCTGTAATTTTTATATTTATTTCTTGTGCACTGTGACATCTGAGACTGAATTTCTTGTTTATTTAAGGCCAAAAAAGCAGATTCAGACCATGCTTAGAAATAGTGCGAACTTCCTACCTATCCATCCATCCATCCATCTTCCTCCGCTTATCCGGGGTCGGGTCGCGGGGGCAGCAGCTTAAGAAGGGAGGCCCAGACTTCCCTCTCCCCAGCCACTTCTTCCAGCTCTTCAGGAGGAACCCCAAGGCGTTCCCAGGCCAGCCGAGAAACTTCCTACCTAAATTGAGGCAATTTTTAATAACAGGCGAATTAGAACGAGCTTTACAGCTAGAATCAGTCATCTTTTATAATCTGTTTCTTGGATTTATCTTCAGTAGGACCACACGCATACAAAGTAGATTTGGACATCATCAGTGTTACCCATAGAGTATTGTGTGCATGTTTCTGAATCACAAAACATTTCCTTGATCGATGTGAGAGGGTTTCTACTGAATTAGTTGTAAATTTGTGTTGCAGTTTATAAGAAAATAAAACATTAAGGCAGGTTTTAATCTAAAAGTCATAGTTTGGGGAAGAAATTGAGATAATTTGGTTACCTGGAGTGTGGCAAGGGTGTCCCACTTTGTAAACAAGTTTGTATAGGTTAGATAGTTGTTCAGGGGTTGTCATATGAATTATTTCTTCCATTAATTCAGAGGATTTCATTATATTATTTTATTTGTCCCTAATATAAAAATTCTCCAGCTCAGAAATTCAGGACAGCATTTCAAATGAGATGAACTGGTTATTTTAAAAATAAGTTGTGAAGGTGAATGATTCCTCTGTGCCGCCATGTACTGTAGAAACTCCCAGATCAACAATCTTTACAGTTGAGTGCTGCTAATCTGCCTAATGTTTGCTGTTGTGGTGTTTTTTGTTTTATTTTTTTTCCAGTGGATGTGCATGATGATTAAATTGAATGATTTAAACCTGCTTTCTGTTGGTATTAGAGTTGAGTGCAAGTAATCATTTTGTGGTAGTGTTTTAATTTTGATAGTTAATATTCGGCTGATAAGTAAGAGTGGTAGTTTTCTATTCTCTCTAACAAAGGAGTATATTTAAGATTATAGATTCTTAATTATTTCATCACCAATCTGTGGTGGAAGAGCCTTATTTTGGACTTCAGCTTTTTTTTTCAGGTATAATAATTTATTTTTGTTCATTTATAGTGTAATTTGAAATTTTGGAAAAGTCTTTAATAATGTTTGATGTTTTTTTAAGTGAATTATAAGGATCCTGTAACTGTAATGATAAATTATCTGCATATTAAGGTGTTTTGTGTTGTGAAATAGGCTGAAATGTATTGTTTTATTTGATTACTGCTGCTAGCGGTCTTGTGAAGATGGCGAACAAAAAGGGAGAGAGTGGACATCCTCGTCTGGTCCCCTGCTGAACTGTGATGTGATGCCATTAATAGTTTTTTATGGCCCTTATTGATGAGCATAGTATACTGTAGTAAATGCTTGTTTTCTGCATCTAATGAAACACTAATTTTAGTGTTTTTTTTTTCAGGTTAAGTCTATGAGGTTAAATAATCTGTGAGTGCTATCTGATATATTCCTGTTTCTAATAAACCTGGTCTGGTCAGGCCAGATTATGGTTGGAATAGCTGTTTTTATTCTGTGCTTTGGTGATCATTTTTAAATCCATGTTGATTAAAGAAGGTGGGTGGCAGTTGGAGGGATAGATAGGATTTTTGACTGGTTTTAAGAGTGTCATAGCGGCTGTATTCATCTGTGAGGATATGTATTTTTATTTTTCAGAGAAAAATAGGTTGATGCATAGTAATGAACATCAGATAATGTAATTATGACAGATTATAGCTTTAGGCTAATTTCAACTTGCTGTCCTCCAGGCAGATTGATGTTACAGAGACACTAAACATGGACAGATACAGACAACATAAAGTACATCATAGTTAGTACAGACAAACAAGTCAATAACTATACAAAAGAAACAAAAAAGTTAATTATTTTTATTTTACTCACTAACACTACACTGATTTGATTAATATTGCACTGATCTCATTGGTATTGCACTTACTCATATATTGCACAGAAAGTGATAAATATTGCACATGGCATGTTTAGGTGTTTATCACTATAATGCACCCATAGCACTCATGATCACATGTTTAAGAGTCTCGCCTCTAAACATTTACATGTATTTATTTTGGGAGGATATTTGAGAGATTGATTAAATTTTCTTTTGCAACTTATCCAGAATTAGAACTAATTTTCTATCCTACTGGGACTCCATTAGGTGTTTTATATTTTATTGGTGATTTATTTATAGTTGGACATTTTTTTTATGCTTTTCGAAATTCCATCATTGTGAGGAGTGGATCTAATTAGTTTGCTTGTTAGTCTTGGGAGCTCTAATTTTTCTAAAT
This sequence comes from Cyprinodon variegatus, assembly GCF_000732505.1. Classification (NCBI taxonomy): domain Eukaryota; kingdom Metazoa; phylum Chordata; class Actinopteri; order Cyprinodontiformes; family Cyprinodontidae; genus Cyprinodon; species Cyprinodon variegatus. Next base: position 463,049 of record NW_015151057.1, read on the forward strand.
GAAATTCAAGATCAGATTGATTTTGTAATTTATTTTATGAAATATAGATCACTACAAAAAGATTTCAGTTACTTATTGGTGTCTTGTTGATGGTGAACTATATCTCCTGGTGGATTCACAGTTGATGGGATGATAGATTTCTCCTCTTTTTTAATAAAAATATCAAAGTTGTTATGTTGAAGAAGTGATGAGTGAAAGTACTATCTCTGTGTTTAGTTTTTGAACTGATATTTAGTGCAAGAGAGATTGGGACATAGCAGTTCTTATGATTGGGTGGATTTTGCTCCCCTATGTGCTGGGAGGTCAGGTACTAATAAGAGAAAAATCAATTCAGGAGGAGGTTTGATGGATAGAGGAAAGGTGAGCATATTCTCTAGATAAAGGGTTATTTCTTCTCCAATTACATCCAACATTTTTCATGTATGTTTTTAGGATTTCAGTGGAATGCTTGTTTCTTTTATTACCGTATTTCGAGGGTGTGAGCAATCAATATTAGGGTAAATTATGGTATTAAAATCTTCAGCAATGATTACATTTGTTGATTAAAAACAAATCGGAGAAAAAAAAATGGTAATCAATTCTTGGGACATAAATACATTTGTAAAAGTATGATGATTAATATTTTGATAATAATGAAACTTCCACATTGGTCTATGATAAATAAGTTATGGATTAGTAGGATATTTTTAATGAATTACTAATCACCTTTTGCACACATCCAATATAAAACATACAAAAAGAGCTGGCATAGAATTCACAGACAAATAGTTGCAAAGAGGTCAAGAATGCAATGCCAAAAAGCACATTAATTGATAAAATCTGATAGAACTCAATCTATGCCAGGTTTGACAAGGTTTTGTGGTTTTCCAGCTGAAATAAATCAGCTCAAGAGATAAAATGCGCTCTGGGAGGAGATGTCAGAGGTCTCCCGATGTTCTGAGTCTTGTGACTTGTTTCAAACAATCAGTTATTCATTTAAACTAAATTCAATTTCAGTTTATCTTAAGGCACTTTACAGTTTACCAGATCATACAGTCAAATTGATTCAATGTTTTCTATCTAAGGAAAACCAGTTGATTCCATCAACTCATTGACATCCCTCACACTAAGCATGGTAGCGACAGTGGAGAGGAAAAACTCCCTTTTAAGAGGAAGAAACCTCCAGCAGAACCAGGCTCAGTGTGGGCGGCCATCTGCCGAGGCCGACTAGGGTTTAAGGAGACAGAAGCAGAGATACAAAAAGCAGCTGTAAAGGCGGTTCAGGAAACACACAGCCAGGCAGACGAGCTCCGAGCCAGCTCCCATGTCAGCGGATGAAGAGAGCACATCCAGCCAGTCACAGTCAGAGAAACAGGACTACACTGGAAAACAGGCCGATCTCCAACATCTATAAACAAAGGGTATTGATGGCAGCAGCACAGGTGATATTTCTCTCCAGGATGGTGTCACAGCCAAACAGGAACAGACGATGTGAAACTACTATGAGAAAAAACAGAGAGAGCATAATGTTAGAGATTGAACTAATAGATTCTGCGGAGTGGGAGAATAGAGATAGAATAAGGCAGAATGATGAAATGGGGGTCCCTATGTCCTCCAGAAGTCTAAGCCTATAGCAGCATAACTATAGAGATAACCCAGGATAACCTGAGCCCCTCTAACTATAAGCTTTATCAAAAAGGAAAGTTTTAAGCCTAGCCTTAAAAGTAGGCAGGGTATCTGCCTCGCAGACTAAAAATGGTAGTTGGTTCCACAAGAGAGGAGCCTGATAACTAAAAGATCTGCCTCACATTCTGTTTTTAGAAATTCTAGGAACCACTAGTAAACCTGCAGATTGAGAGCAAAGTGCTCTGTTAGGAACATAAGGAACAATCAGATCTCTGATATCAGATGGAGCTTGGTCATTTAAGGCTTTATATGTGAGAAGGAGGATTTTAAATTCTATTCTGGATTTAACAGGAAGCCAATGAAGAGAAGCCAGGATAGGAGAGATATGATCTCTCTTTTTGATTAGAGAATGGGTTAAAATTTGAAAGTACTATCACAATACATCAAATACATTTTTTTTTAATTTGTTCTAACAAGGCAGCATGTAATCTGCTTTTTACTGCCCTCAGCTGCTTCAGGGTTAAGGAGCTCCTGTTGCTGGTAAGTTTGTGTTAAAATCCAATACCCAATGCAGGAAGTACACATTTAGCAGCCATTAACTATTATATTTACAAACCCATATGCCTGATAAAAGTTAAAATTATTTTGAAATCTTCTGTTTAATGCCTTGGAAATGAGTTTTTATTGTGTTAAAAGCGAATTTGAATATATTAACATCAAGCAACTGCTCCGTATTGACACATCGGCATTCTTCCTACCAAACCTCAAACCCTGCAAAAACACCCGACTTATTTTAAAAATCTAAGGCTGCCACAAACTTCTCCATGGTGGTTTTCACAGTCCACAGCTGTGTCCATGTTCACTGGGAACCATCTATTTCCTTTGCACCCAGTTTTACTTTGTGCATTGCAGCTTTGGCCACCGCAAGGAGGGTGTGCTTTACACATAATATTTCTATTTTTGCTTCCTGGTTTTCTTGTCCAGCTCGGTTAAGTTGGTGAGGTATTTGTTCCTTAGCTGGGTCCCTTAGTGTGCCTCACTGCCGAAGTATCTCATCACTCCCATACATCACTCTCCATCCAAAAAGCTGCTGTTTCTTTTTTTGTTTGTAATCCTGAATGCAGATGAGAGGCGAGCTCCTTTTGGAATGTGGTTAATAAAAATCAACAGAGGTAGTCTTAAAACCATGCTCCTGTCTGTCCCTCTTCATCCTCTAACCACAGAGTGTCTCTCAGTGGTTACAGCCTGTGGATGGCGATCCTAAGTTTCATTAAAGCAGCTTCCTCTGCTCTCTCTGCCCTGGGCCTCTCACCTAACCACTGTCTCGCCCTCTCACCATAGAAAGATCAAACAGCTGCTGCCTTGCCAAACAACCATCCCTGCCCCTTATTCCACACCCAAACTATTTTTAGTTCACACAGACTTCCACAGTAAGAAAGCCTTTAAAAACATTTTTAAGCTGCCAACTGGAAACCCTGGGTTAAGATCTTAAAAAGAACCAGGCTATACATTATTAAGATTTCAATGTTTCTTTCCCTATTATTCTCCAAACAAGTAGATTTCCCAAATTATCAACTTATATTGAAGACTTAGAACTATTCCACCATGTCATGAAAATCATCCACTGGGTAATATTTTCAGTGTTATTTGCAAACATGATGCAAAGCTACAAGCCTCTTGGAGCGTTGCTGAAGAATCTTAATTTACTTGTAGATAAAGGTCAATAACAACTATTTTCCTGTGGACTATAACTATAAATGATTAGAAATCTTACCAAAATTAGTTTTTTCTTGTTTCTTCCAGGACTACATCTGAAACTAAGACTATGTTGACTTAAAATATACTTCCATATCTGTCCCCTATCAGGTTCCACTAAAGAAGTTCAGCTTTGTCACAGACAGCAGGACTTTTTCTACAAATATTTCCTAAAATTTGAATTAATCCATGTTGCTATTTACACAATGCAGATTTCTACTTATACAGAGAGAAAAGCAATGAATAAAACTGAGCTTCTGCTGCTTTTTTCTATTGGCATAGTATGCTTAACTCTTCCTCCTGCAGACACAGCTTTACATCACAATGGTTATAATGAACCCATCAGAGTGTTAGCTATAGGAGTAGAACAGATCAATATGTGGACATGCCATACAAAAACAAAACTGAGGTAATAATCTTTGCAGCAAAGGAGGAGAGTTCCAGAGTTAGCTTACAGCTACAGCAACTACAGCTAGAACCCAATCTACCCACAGTCCAAAAAGATGACTATAAGTGAATGAGTGTGTGAGAATGATTGTTTGTACTGTTTTTCTCTGTGTTACCCTGCGATGGACTGGCAATCTGTCCAGGGTGTACCTCGCATCTCAAGGTACAACATTTTTAATGATTTCTCCCGTGTATTTTAAAACAGCCAGTTAAACAGACTTTATTTTCCTTTTGCTATTAACTATTAACAGTAGTTGTTTTTGTCATCATAGATATAAACAAAAATAGCCTCCATTAATGGCCAGATTGTTCAGGTACAAGTAAATGAGTGTTGAACATATTACTTCGAAAAAACAAAACAAAAAAACCCCCTAAACATTTGAAGATATGTGCACACAAGTCACACAGTCAAGAGTCCTCATGCATCAGAAGCACAAATTACCACACAGGCAAGGAAATACTTGATTTATATTTGACAACACAAAGTTACATTCACAGAATATTATAGAAGGTTGACAGCAGCATTCGTGGTATGAGGCTATATCAGCATCCTCGTAGGGGTGATTTACTATTGCTCATTTAGACAGTGTGTAATAATTACAGAGATGTACTCTGAATTTTAGTATATTATTCTTAGGTTTGTTATTTATTATCATCTATGACCTGAAAGTCTCATCTTTATGTTCGTGTTGCCTTAGAAATGGCCATTTATAATTACATGGGAGCAGGTCTCGCATGTATGGAAGCAAACATCTTTGCTCTACAGCATCACAGAGCTGATAAATTACTGACTGCAGAGATTACCATTAGGGTCAAATGTGACTGCACCAAGTTAGGTGTCTATAAAATCTATTTCCTATACATACTAATAAAGTACTATTACCCAATTTGTGTCTCAAACCTACAGCTAAACTCGCACATGATCTGGATCATTCCTAAATTTAAATAAATTGTTCCTTGGCATGAAGCACACATCTGGTAAAAAAAAAAATCATAAAATCCATTCATATTTTTTCAATTGATCCAATACAGCAACATTTCCTTTTCTTGTGTTTTTGTCTTCAGTAAATCACCTCCGGACTTTTTGAGTCTGATGTTGAGGCTGTCAATAGTGACAGCTGCCACCCTCTGGTATAGTAGGGAACTGCGTGTGCTGGCAAATATCCCTATCTCCCAATGTTAGAGAATCTTTTAAAAAGATCCTGCATCCAAATTAAGATCATCCTTGGTATATGGGACTCCTTTGATAAAAATTTCATTATAATCACTCCATAACTTTTCAAGTGATCCTTAGACAGTCAGACAGACACACAAACTTTCCTTGGTATGGTAGAGATAATTATCTATGTAAGCAAACTTCCTCGTCACAGACAAGACAGTTGATTCAGATGTTGCAGGAGCCATTTTCTACCTTGAAGGCAGCCATATTGTTGGAGGGGGAGAGGCGTTGAGTTCGGTTCATGTTGCTGCAGTCAGCAGTCTGACCAGTTTATGTTGCCTAAAATAACACACTATAGCTTTAGATATAATCTGAAGTGTGATGTGCATTTGAATTCACCCCCCTTAACTGTAATACCCATAAATACATTTCAGCTTAAATGCCTCCTTCAGAAGTCAAGTAAATAGAGTCCAACTTTCTTTTTTTATACTCTTGAGCAGTAAAGTTTAGTATGTAGCCAAAAAGAATGTGATAAATCCTAACAAATTCCCACCAGGTGACCCTGCTGCTATTTGTTGGTTGGTGTAATTTTTTGATTTGCATGATAGCTTTACAGATGAGAGATATTGACATCAGGTTTTCAGAGGCCTTAATATTCCCTGTGGAAGAACCACACACAACCTTCACAACTGTCACTGGGTGCCATTAAACTGCTCTGGGGTGGTATCCATTCTTCAGAAAGCCTTTGTCACAAATCAGCCAATGGGGTTATTTTCAGCCAGTTAAACATTTCCAAGATCTCACAAGTGTGAGGTGGAGTTGAGTTAAAAAAAAAAAAAAAAAACTGGGAACTTATTTCATCCTCTCCATTCTGTGGTTCCAGTCACTGATATTATGGATGATAGAGTTTAATCTCTTATGATGGACAAATGGCATCTCACCGGATTTGTAATTTAATCTTAATATTTTTTTGTATTTAGATTGCCTTTAATGATGAAAAACTTGTTTTCCAGTTGAAAAGATGCTGTCCCACAAGCTTTTTGATTTTTGCAAAGAGAATTTGGGATTTTTTTTTTTACATGGATGCAGCCCCTATACTCAACTCTGTTGCTCTTCATTGAGGAAATAAGTATTTGAAACAGCCTTCTATTTTGCACGTTCTCCCACTTAGAAATCACGAAGAGGTCTGAAATTGTCATTGTAGGTGCATGTCCGCTGTAAGAGATTTAATCTAAAAAAAAATCGAGGAATCAGAATATATTATTTTTTTAACTATATATTTGTATGATAAAGCTGCATATAAGTATTTTAACACCTGTCTATCAGCTATAATTCTGACCCTCATTGACCTGTGTGTCTGCCTTTAAAATGTCCACCTTCACTCCATTTATTATCCTAAATTAGATGCACCTGTTTGAGGTTAGCTGCATAAAAACGCCTGTCCACCCCATACACTCAGTAAGAATCCAACTACTAACATGCCCCAGACCAAAGAGCGCGTCCAAAGACACTAGAAACCAAATTGTAAGCCTCCACAAGGTTGAAAGGGCTACGGGGAAATTGCATAGCAGCTGGGTGAAAAAAGATCTGTTGGAGCAATCATTAGAAAATCGAAGAAGCTAAACAAGACTGTCAGTCTCCCTCCGACTGAGGCTCCATGCAAGATCTCACCTCATGGGGTCTCAATGATCCTAAGAAAGGTGAGAAATCCGCCCAGAACTACATGGGAGAGCTGGTCAACGACCTAAGAAGAGCTTGGACCACCGTTTCCAAGGTTATTGTTGGTAATACACTAATACTTCATGGTTTGAAATCATGCATGACATGAAAGGTTCCCCTGCTTAGACCAGCACATGTCAACGCCCGTCTTAGGTATGACCATTTGGATGGTTCAGAGGAGTCGTGGTCAGATGAGACCAAAATAGAAAGTTTTGGTCATAATTCCACTAACCGTGTTTCAAGGAAGAAGAATGATGAGTATCATCCCAAGAACACCTTCCCTACTGTGAAGCATGGGGGTGTTAGCATCATGCTTTAGAGGTATTTTTCTGCACATGGGACAGGGTGACTACTCTATATTAAGGAAAAGATGACCGGGGCCATGTATTGCAACCTTTGGGGAACAACCTACTTCCCTCACTTAGAACACTGAAGATGGGTGGAGGTTGGGTCTTCCAACATGGCAATGACCCGAAGCACACAGCCAGGATAACCAAGGAGTGGCTCTGTAAGAAGCATTATCAAGGTTCTGTTGTGGCCTAGGCAGTCTCCAGACCTTAACCCAATAGAGAATCTGCGGAGGGAGCTCAAACTCTGTGTTTCTCAGCAAACGCCAAGAAACCTGACTGATCTAGAGAAGATCTGTGTGGAGGAGTGGGCCAAAATCCCTCCTGCAGTGTGTTCAAACCTGGTGAAAATCTAAAGAAAAAGGTTTGACCTCTGTAATTGCAAACAAAGGCTACTGTACCAAATATTAACATTGATTTTCTGAGGTGTTCAAATACTTATTTGATTTCTGGATTTATTTAGAGAATGTCTCTCACTGTGGAATCTACAATGATAATTTCAGACCCCTCCATGATTTCTAAGAACTTGCAAAATAGAAGAGTGTTCAAATACTTATTTTCCTCACTGCATGTACAAATGATTTTTTTTTGTCACAAATGTGGAGCATTATATGAGAAGGTTAATAGACTTTTGAAAACTTTTTATCCAAAAACCTGTTAAATGTGCCTATCCCGTTTGGTTCAGTGGGAACTATCATTGTTTAGTATTTTCACAGATTCTGTATATTAATTTTTGCATGAAGACAATAGCATAAAGATAAGTCTGAGGCAAAAAATTCATTAAGACGTTATTTATTTTGGTCTTTATGTTTTACATGACACAATGCATGTCAAGGGTTATAACAATGTTGCTGTTAAGACAGTTTGGTTTAGAAAAAAAACAGTCAATTTGATCATTATTTTTCACAATATATTCAAGTCACATTTAGTCACATGTTGCACAGAAAAGAATTAATGTATTTTTATAAGACTGTTGTTCCCTTCAACCCTCAAAAAAAAACAAAAAAAACAAGATTTTACAAAAACAAAGAAGACAGACACTAAGTTTAAAGAGACCAGTTTAAGTCAGAATTAAAGGATCAGTGTTAGAGAAAAGTTTCGGACACAACAGTTATAACACCTCGATTTCACATGCTGTTTACATTACAAAACATCACTGGAACATTGTGTATTGCTTTCTCCCTCCTTAAATCAGCTATTTTTATAAATTAGTTTTCCTTCTTTTAAGCACCCATTTCTTGTAGTTTTCAAGTTAAGATGCTACTATTCCTCAAGAAGGTTGTACTGCCTGTCTGTTGGGTTGCGTAAAATGAACAGGGAGTTTTACTTTGAGAAATAGATTGCAAAATTAGTTGGTTTGCTTTTGGAAACTTCTGCATCAACGTATCACGTTGAAGCAATAAGGAATCCAGAGAAAGAGCAGTGGACATTCTCTGCAGCAAATACACCATTGGCATCCTCATCAGGGATCTGGACGTAGACTGTGTCATGCTCATCAAGTAAGAGGACAGCGCTACCAGACATTTGGTCCAGGAAACCCTTGTTATACTCATCATAACTAAACATAATTGGCTGACCATTCTTGTACAAAGCCACCAGGGCATGAGCTCCATTAACATGGATGCTGTAGGAGAAGTAGTAAACTCCAGGAACCTGGCAGGTGAAGATTCCTGACTCAGGGTCATAGTGATTCTCAGCATTGTAAACAATCTGGTCAAATCTAATGGGGGTGCCAGATGCAGGGTATGGGGTGGCAAGAACAGCAGTAAATGCTGACATGGGGGACTTGACCATAACCTCACTAAATCCCATGCCTTTCTCAAAAACAACCTCACCAGGAGGTCCGGGGGGACCAGGGGGGCCAGCTGGGCCAGGTTCTCCATCAGCTCCAGGCTCACCAGGTTGACCAGGGGGACCCTGAGGTCCAGAAATGCCCTTTGCAGAGAGACCAGCGGGGCCAGGAGGTCCAGGGAGACCTGGATGTCCCTTGAGGCCAGGGACACCAGCAGGCCCCTGTGGTCCAGCAGGCCCTCTGGCACCTGGAGCTCCATCAGACCCAGAAGCACCTGGTTCACCAGGGCGACCAGTGTGTCCTTTGGGTCCAGCAGGCCCTGGAATACCTGGAGCACCTGGGGTACCTGGGGCACCAACATTACCTTTCTCACCTGCAGGTCCAGTGGCACCTCTGGGTCCAGGAGGACCAGCTGCCCCTGGGTAACCCTGCTTACCTTGGAAACCTTGTGCTCCCTGATCTCCCTTGTGTCCCTTAGGTCCCTGAGCACCAGTTGCACCTGTGTCACCTTTAGGACCAACAGGGCCAGTTGCTCCTGGGAAACCTCTTTCACCCCTAGGTCCAACAGCACCTGTTGGGCCAGTTGCACCAGTGGCACCAGTATAACCTGTTGGGCCTTGCTCTCCCTTTGCTCCTGGGGAACCTGGGCTACCTGGGGCACCTCTCTCTCCCTTCTCACCATTTGCACCTGGCTTTCCATAACCTGGAACTCCAGGGGCACCAGGAGCTCCAGAAGGTCCCTGATGACCCTTAGGTCCAGCAGGACCAGGCAAACCTGGGGCACCATTCTCACCTGGTTTACCTGGAAGACCTACACCTGGAGCACCAGTGTGTCCCTTAGGTCCCTGTGGTCCCATGGGACCAGGGGCACCATCTCTACCTGGGCTACCTGACTTTCCAGGCTCACCATTAGCACCTGGTTTCCCTGGCCTTCCAATTCCAGGTGAACCTGGGGCTCCAGTTGGACCCATAGGTCCCTGAGGTCCTGTCTCGCCTTGTGGTCCAGGAGCACCATACCCCCTGTCACCCTTAGACCCAGGAAGTCCTGGGATACCTGGATGTCCTTTCAGGCCAGGCTCTCCTCTTGGTCCCATTGCTCCAGGAAGGCCGGAAGGTCCTGGTTTGCCAGTTGCAGACAGACCAGCAGGTCCTGGGCTTCCAGGAGAGCCTGGAACTCCTCTTGGTCCCTGGGGGCCTGTGGCTCCGGTTTCTCCCCTCTCACCAGGTGTTCCAGGGATGCCAGGTTTGCCAGGTCCACCTGGAGTTCCAGGTTTGCCAGCAATAGAGCGGCCAGGATGTCCAGGAGGTCCAGGGGGTCCTTGAGGTCCAGTATGACCAACTCCATCCTGACCTGGGGGGCCAGGTGGGCCTTGAGGTCCCTCAGGGCCAGGCTCACCTGGAGGACCAGGCTCACCTGCCATTGATACCACTGTGAAAAAGGAAACAACATCAGCACCAGAAACAAACAAACAAACAAACAAAAAATTATAGTGCATCTTGTTTTTTTGGTAGGGGGTTGATCCAACACTCTGCATTTTCAAGCTATAACAAAAAACAAAAACAAAAAAATACAACAACTTTGTTTTAAAATCTAGTATGTTTGTATCTGTATGCAGGTGATTCCAATTCAATATGCTGATGCCTTTAAGAACCTATTGCCTAAATAAAGACATTATGGACCTTTTATCTGACTTGCTCTAAATGAGAGGGGCCTTTTTATTTGCTTCTTATTGCAGTCATTGTGAAAAAAAACTCTTTCTCTTTCTGTTTTATTCTCTGACTAATTCTGGTCCAGTTTAGATAAAACATAAACAGATGTTTTTAGTCTTGTGTGAAGCAGGCACACCCTGGCAAAAAGAAAAAAAAACAACAACAAAAAAACCCTAGTTACTGGGTTCTAATTGTCAAGGTCAAAACCAAAAATAATCCACTAACAGTTCCTTTCCTGAAATACAAGCAGGTGTGTTTACTTGCAGAAATGTGACTTGGAATATTTATTTTCCATGATTTAAAATACTACAAGGAATATTAACATTTATGTTCTTAGATGGTACATGCTTTTTCACTATACTGGAAAACTTATGAGGTATTGTTTCTTTTTCTAAATTTGACAAGCTTAAATGAGGGATTTATTGCCAATATCTATTGCAATATAGTGATACATCTGCAGTTGTAAAATTTTGCACAAATTTAAACATCAGTGGTTTAAATGCTAATGTCACACTGTATTCATCAATGTCTAAAGGCATAAGATTTTGTGTTCTGGGTAAAATAGAAAAATGATAGTTATTCTGTTTTGCCACCTTTAGGAGCAGAAAACACCCTGACTAAACAGGTTTGTTATTTTGCATCAGATGTAAACAGACATGGTGACTGGAGAGAGGCAGGTCCAGAGGCAGCCAATCAGAAGACAGCACTGCTGCTCAGCAGAGTGCAGCTCAGTTTTTTAAAAATCCTATACAGCTGTGACCAGCATCTGCCTGTCTGCCAGTGGTGTCTCCATCTGCCGTAACAAAGTGGCCTATTTCCTCAAGTTTCAAGATGTCGGAAGGAGTGGCTCAGGTAAGATCTTTACATTGCAGATCAGCTGCCTCTCTTGTTTATTTTTTTTTAACTAAAGAGTCTTAAGTTAAGAATGTTTTGCTTACCGTGGCTCTTAACATTCATGGGGACTACTTTTTTCACCACATAGCCCTTTCCAGTGGCTGCTGCAGAGGCCACAATGAGAAGGAAGATGCTTGCCACTCGTAGGTCCATCTTGCAATCCCAAACCTGCAGGGAACAGAAGAAGATTGTCAATGTAAGCATTACACAGTTACAGCTTTTATTTAACTTTTGTTAGCATTTAAAGAGAATGTCCTTGCTTATTCTATTCAAGCTGCATATCAGCACTAAAACTCTGTAAAATACGCATGAGACGTCATGCATCATCTTCTTTGTATTGTCAATGAAGCATCCCAAAGTCAAACTAATTTCTCCAATTAACCAAGGCCTAACAAAATCTTAGAACTCCTACATGTTCCTCCAGAGAAAGAAACACTAAGAGAGGGAAACAAAAATCACACCTACCGGCATCCAAGAGAAGAAGAAACCCAACTTTCTTCTGCACCAGAGAGCTCCTGGTGCTGCTGTATATCCTTAAGGGCAGAGCACAACTGAGGATATGCTGCCCTCCAGTACAATGATGCTGGGTATTTATACCATATCTGCCCCTCACATCATTAAAAAAAACTCACCAAAAAGCACCTCCCTCCTTAGAGCTAGGCTGTAATTAGCAGAGAGATCTTCCCAAAGCGGGCATGTCACGTCAGGGTGCCTCCATGTCTTGAATATCCAGACACATGATTATCACATTTTCTTCTATCTTCTTTCAAAGATAGAAATGATAATTTTTGCAATTAAAACTAGATAAATTAAAATTATATTGAGTTTTGAGTATTTTAAGTTCTGATTGCTGTTGGACTTCTATAGATCTTTATTAGTATTATTTTTTATACTCAATTTGATGAAGACTTAGAGAGTAACCAAAATTATTCTAAAGATTATTCTTGGCCTTACTGTTATAAAAGATTGGTTATAAGGGTAGGGTTATATCACTTATTATTTTTTAAGTGTCTTTATTTAGTGATTTCATTTTTCAGTGCATTGTCTGTTGTCACAAATCTTTTTGGTTACTATATACATTTATATGTATAGTAATATGTAATATGATATAACACACCATAGGCATGATACAGAGATATTACATGTAAAAAGTGTGTTTCTTTCAAAATCAATCATTTTGTATATTCTCAACAACAACCAAAAAATTGTATTGCATGATAATATATACAGTAATTCATTGGAAAATGTTTCTATTGTTTGTTTTTATTTGTGATTTAGACAAGATTTTCTTTAAAAACAGGGCAAAGGACTTGGATTGAAAGAAAGCTTTGCTCTGAGGATTTGAAAAGAATTATTTAAAGTTCACACAATATAATTCTTGGGTGTTTTGGTAGGGAGAAAAGTCTTTTGGACCCTTTGGATGAGTCAAAAATATTTTATAACTTACATAAAACTATATTTAAAGGGAGTTATCAGGGTTTTTTTTTTTTATTTCCGTCCTGACCCCTATTTGGTCAGAGCGGTATAGGTGGGATAAAATGTTATAAAGTAGATTCTTATTTCACCATTTGCTAATTTTTCTATCTTAACAAATGTCTTTCTCTCAATACAGCTCACAAAGTAAAAAGATCACTTTGTAGAACATTAGTACATGCAGTACGTTGGGTTAACCACCAGGGGGCATGTTTTCACTTGTGTACAGCAGATTTTCACAGCCATTTACTTGTGGTCAAACATTATTTTTGGACCCCTAAGTGCACATGCATTACCCAGAGCTGCAGGCGCATTGGTTCCATTAAATCTGGTTCCTGTCGTGATGCTATGTTGTATTTCTTCAGTCAGCCCTTGAGTTATCCTCCCTCGCCCTCCACCTTGCTTACTTTGAGATCTTCCAACTGTAATTTCTCTGCTTCAGGCCCAGCCACATAGGAAATGCATACACCCAAATAATCACATGTTCTCTAACACACGAGTAGCCATAAACGATGTGTAGGGTAGTCCCATGCCCTGTTCCCAAATCTCCCTGACCATTGCCCATCCATTTATAGCACGTGTTCATCTTGTGTTCTTATAATGTGCGCACGTCATACTGGCAACATGTGTATATTTGACAAAATGATGATGAGCTGTGAGATTAAGGCCTTTGCTGGGTTTCTATATGAGGGTGCTACAGCACACGTGCCTGTGAAAGGCTTCTTTCATCACAAGTTTAATTAAAGATCCTCCCAATAGGGCTCGTTTGAATCCCCCTCTCTCTGTTTTTGTGTAAATTAGATCCAAATTATCTGCAATTTTCCAAAGTGCTACCTTCTCTAGCTCTAAGCACTTAATCATGTTTGGCAAGTATTGTTTAAGTTCACTCAACCTGTCAAATAAAAAATAATGTCATTTGCAATCTTCTTCTGCAAATGTTCATAGCCAGGAGAGACAGTGTGCAAGAAAAGTGCAGACTGAGTTCAAACCTGATGACAGAAATACAGCTGACACCAGATGTTCACAAACATCGTTTAAAAAGACATCCAACCTTTATCATGTTTATTACTGTCTGACATAGTTTAGATTAAACTTTTCCTAATCAAAGTCAAAAGTTTTCATATTACTTCCATTTTCCCACTGCTACAGAAATGATAGGAAAAAACAGGCCGAGAGCTTTTATATTGCACGCAAGCAAATGTAAATATATTACATGTTAAATGGAGTACTTTGGCGAGAGATTGGGTACACTCTTGATAAGTGGGTAGCTGGTCCAGGTTAGCAAAGTGACACAAAGGACTCACTACTGTGAGTAAGGAGAATTAGGTGAAAGTATGAGCGATGTTATAAGATATTAGTTAGAAAGTTTGACTGAGTAGAGGTTTGCTCCCTTAAGTATACAGTTAAATTTATAAAATTTCTCTCTTTTTTTTGAATGGTCATTACAAGGCTGATTTCAGGTCCCTTATAATGTCTGTGCAAGCATACTAGCCAACAAACCTGACACAGGTATACCAGCTCTGTCGGGAAGAATGACCCAAAAGGTCAGGAAAATACTACCAAATATTCAATTCTGTTCAGTTTATCTATATAACATCAATTCGCAACCTATGTCATCTCTAGCCACTTTACAGAGAATACTCAACTAGGTCATACAGTCTGATTGGTTCAAAGGAAACAAAGGAATTACTGAGGAAAAGCCTGTAAATGTCTCAATATGAATAAATGTACATGCAGAACAAGAGAACTCTCTGTGATAATTCTTGATTTAGCAAATAGAAATGAAAATTTCTATGAACCTTACTTGAGTTACTGTGTAGAAATAAATTTAGATTTATTTGTTGGAGTGGTTTGTTTCAATTTATGTTCAGTTTGGAAATTGGTGTTTGGTTTAGTTTGATGTTACACGGTCTCTTTTGTGTGTATTTAGTTGATTCAGCTATTGTTGTGTGTCATTTAATTTCATTTCATTTCATAATTTAACGGTATAAAGAGCTAGTTCAATGTGATCCCAGTTAGTTTGTCTTTCCCTACACTGTATGTAAATATCTGGTACATCTCAATGCTCCATTTGACACTCAAGCTGATGCAGCATTATTTTTTCATATTCTCTGGCGAATTTAGATGTTTTTAATGCTTGGTCCTGCTTTATTAACTGTGCAAACTGGCTGTTTATCCAGTAGCCTTTACTATTTTAGATAAATTGCCTGTTAATGCCACTCTGGGGCCAGCAGAGAGTTTTGATATTTTGCCATCATGCTGTATTACTTTAAAACCTCTCAGTGCTTGTGTATTTTAGGCAGAGGCCCCACCTTTCCAACTTTAGTCCAGTTCAGAGGAAATGGCAGGGAGAGAGAGGGTGGGGTTAAGATTTTATGTGTTTATTGGTTCAGATAAGTTGAGTCTATTTCTGTTTCTTAAACATCTCTGAACCACTGCAAACGATGCTTTCAGCCTTTTGTACCATGCTCTAAAGGCAATGCTTCATATCTTTATAATCAGGGGAAAAAAACTCTGAATCACGTTAATCTGCAAACAAATTCACTCTGGATTCAAACTAAATGAAGTTTGCGTGTATTTCTTTACATGCCTCTGTATTTAAAAACTAAAAGAACTATTTAATTGTGCTGACCTGAAATCCTTGAAAGAGCATTGAATATCTTTATCTGCTATCATCATGGCATCCTTATAGCAGCACCATGTGTGTTTCTGCCTTCTTTGCAATAGTTATTGGGAATTAGCCTCAAAAACTTGGCATGGTGACGTTACTTTGCCCATATGTTATCATTAGTGCCTCCCTGTAAAACACGAACACACTTGCTTTCGGTTTCACGCCGTTGAGTTGACACATGACATAAAAGGATTTTACTGAATTTAGTAAAGTAAGTTAACAGCCAATTAAGAACACACCCAAAGTCAATGAGTGCAACCAAATGCTTGGGAGCCTCCTGTTTTTGAACAGACTTTCACATGTTGGTTATGCAACAATCCTCATTAGTGAGATGCACACTGCCTTGCAAAAGTATGCACAGTCTTCGCACTATAAAGTTACAATCACAAACTACAAGCTATTTATTGGCTGCTATGTGATAGACTAACTAAAAGATGTACTTTAACTGTATAGAGGAAAGAAAATGATACATTGTTTTCAAGATTTCTAGAAATAAAATCTCAAAATTGTTGCATGCATGTAAAAGCATCATCCTTCACACTGATACCTCTGAATAACACCAATTGGTTGCACTTGCTGCCTAATTTAAAAAAAGATTAAACCTGTTTCTATGATCAGGGTTTTGTTAGGTTGTTAGTGAACAAACCCCAGAAGAACTTAATGAAACACAGCCTGCAGTTCTGGAATACATTTGTGGAACATTTTGTAGTAACACATCTTGGTTATAATCTTAATCATTTAACATTTCATTGACTATTGTTCAACCCATCAAGAACTAGAATGTCCACCTAAACCGAGAGAGACTGGACATGTCAGGCCTTTATGGAACCGTGACAAGAAGAAACTCATTGAACCAAAACTAGTAATTTTCCATTAGTGAGATGAGGGGGGAAAAAAACAAACATGAAGAATTTAATTATCTAATAGTTGTGACTAAATGAAACAATTTCTTTCTGTTTTCTTCCACCTATTTTAGATCAGATCTTGCGTCTAGGTACTGGTGTAGGAGGGAAACTCAGACATCCCATGGCTTTCCCCGGTCAGAATGGTTCTATACTCTTTCCAGTGAGTTTTAGGTCTTCCTTCTCCTTTTGGTGAAATGTGCACAAACCCTCTAAACTAATGTGAAGACGTAGTGGCTCTACTTAGAGATGGCATAACTCCTCACTCAATCTCATGTTGTTTGGGTATCTGTCACTGGAAGCTTGTTTGAGCTGATTGTATCTACGATGTTATTGTTTAAGTCATTGTGCTTATCTCACAACCAAAGAATAAGGTGGAGAGACACAGTAATGGACTAATAAATTGAGAGATTCTCCTTTTGGTTCAGGACCATCTTTATCACAACAGAATAAAGCAGAGCTCATCCATCTGTCCTTCTACCATTTCACCCCACTATTACTCCTGAAGAAGACACCTGTGTACTTAAAGTCTTTAGTTTGAGTAAGAGGTTCACCAAATCCTAGATGGTTTGGGTAAATATTGTTCTGCTCAAAAGCCACAGCCATAGACTTTGAGGAGCTGACTTTCATCCTGGCCTCATCACAACATGCAAAATGTCTGTCATGGCCTGATAAAGCAAAAAGAACCCCCCAAAAAATTAGATCCCGAGGTTTCTAAACCAGATACCTTCCTTCCCTATGCCTTTAGATCATGTCCACGATCACAACAAACCTGAACAGAGCAGTAAGCGGCAGCTCTGTTTTATAGGCCACTCTGTCATCAGAGGGCGTGCTTTTTACGTAAATACATCATGCTGCATCCCCGTGTAGAAATGTTACATTTCTCTTCAGAGTTGTTTTTATTAAGCTGCTAGAAGTGATTCATTTTTACTCCTGATGTGCTTTATTATGCACAAAATGCCTCAAAAGTATTTCATTTTTTTCTCCAAACTGTTTTGATTTTGTCTTTGTTTTTTTACGCATGTGCGTTGCTCGAAAAGGCTTCAATAGAGTCATTCTAACAATAACAATTCCTGATTATTTGTCGTGGAGATCCTCTTGAAAATAGCCTTAGCAATTGACTATGTAAAAGAGGAGATGGTCTGGATTTGAAAGACCAATGAAAGTTCTTAGAGCCAAAACTTGGGGGTTGGTTGAGCTCAAGGGAGGTGCAGGTACAGGGAGCCCATCCACATGGGCCCACCAGCTACAGCAAGCAATGTCAAAAAAAGCAACCATAAGAACTGGATGGTAGTGAGAAGGGAGGTATTGGCTTGCTAGTTCCTGGTGGCATTATCTGAACTCTGGTCAAGAGCATGATATTGAACATGACCCTGAATATGCCACCATAACAATGAAGAATAGCATTATTAGCATCAATCTGTGTGTGTGTGTGTGTGTGTGTGTTTTTTATTAATGAGAATAGGAAAGATGGTCATCATAAGAAAAGGTGAATCCAGATAAGAAACTCATTTTTGGCTGTGGAAAACTTTAGACTTAGGTGGTTGTATTTCCTTTAGGAAAATGATCGTTAAAATACCAAGAGTCTAGCTGTAGACCTGCACTGTCAGGACCCTTCATTGCATACCTGCAAAATGGGGTCGCCTGCACTGTCAGGACCAAAAGTTTATCCTGGAAGTTGTATTCAAAGCCTTCGGGAATAGCGAGCAGCACCTGTTTGCTGCTGGATTAGAGTTTATGACTGTGTTAAACTGAGCATAAGAGCAGTTTAAATTATATTGTAAGCCATAATCTTCATAGGACAGCCAACCTCCATTGTCGTATAGAAAATGTCTTACAGACCAAATGCCCTTTTCCATCCAGCTATCCAAATACAGAGACACTTTTCTATGTAGCACATATCTATTATTCCAGATAGGTGTTTGGTGGGGGGTAAAAGTTTGCATGTACATAAGTTTCCAGGATAACACTTGTTTGTGAAAGGAAGCTAACTTCACGGTAAGGTTATCAAGGCTAGCTCACTTTAGAAAGGCTTCGAATCAACTTCGGCTTTCCTTTAAAGTCTTCAAATAAAACTTCCTGTTCTCACAGCGCATGAGACCTCACAGTGCAGCTCTGGGTCCTGACAGTGCAGGTCTGCAGCCAGACCCCTCTCAAAAATACAACCAGATATATATAAATATATATATAGGAAGCATAATTAGAGCAAAGCATGTTAGAATGACCTAGTTTATGTCCAGAATTAAATCCTGCTGTGAATGTATGACATAACTTAAAAACTGATGTTTAAAGACTCGATTGGGTCTTCATTTGCAAAAGCTGTAGCAAAAAACCCTAAAACAGTTAACTACAATTTGATGTAAATATGAATAAAAATAGGACAATTTAAAATTATGTTTATTTTTCTTCAACTAAACATTTATGCTGTAGTTGGTGTTTGTCTTTTATTTCAAGAGGTATACATTTACTCATCTTCCTATATAAATAAGTAAAAACATAAAAGGAAAAAAAGAAAAAGCCATGGGAAGCTATGAGAAAGCAAATGTTTTTCTTTGTCTCTATCCTTTCTGTTTTTGGGCCTTGCAGTGATCTCTGTATTTCTTGAAATTCCCTAGAGAACATTTCTGGATGGTGTTCCTGGCATTGTAAGCCATGTTTGTGCTTACACTTGCAATGATAACAGTGTTTGCAAGGAAGGTTTTTGCATTTTGTCTGTTTTTGTTCTCTCCGCTGCCCAGGAATTGATGTTTCTGGTTTCTTCCCCATGCCGACCGAGGCTCAACCCACACCCAAAGAGAAGAACATAATTGGCGGTTGATGTAAAGAAGCCCAACTGAGCACGTGAGTTTTAGCAACATCTAAAGATACACCATCACTGCTCGGATACAAATTTAATGTTTCAATAAACTCCTGGAACCACTAAGAGCTACTTTAAACTTTATGAATGGTAGACTTGAAGGGGGCCCTTTTGAGTGATCGGTGGGGAAATTACAGGGTCTTGAAAACAAACATAGACCTAAATGGAGCCGGAAGTGTAAAAGTAACTAGAAATGAGGGATGGTGTCTGGGAGGTCACCAGTTTCAAACCCTGAAAGACAGGAAAATAAGAGGATGGTTTGCTGATCTTTAGCAGCTCAAAGGTGCAGATACTATTAGGACATACGTAGAATAAAGAAACATTTTAGTATTAAATATGCTACGTTTTTTAAACAATTAGCTGGAAAATTCTGGAAATGCACACTCACTCAAGCATTCAGATCCCATCACATCCTAATGTGGAAGCTGCTGCTCTACACGTTTAAGTCTGCACCTACCAATTGCCAGCCGACCAAGACAAGTGGCACTTGTGTTTCTTTAGTCTGATTGTTTCTGTTTCCATACACTGCTGGTGCATTTATTTCTGGAAGGATCTGACTCAGCTTTTGGCTTGAGGAAGCATTTTTAAAACCGCTTTGCTAAAAAATCAGACTTCAGGATCTCCATTGGCTAGAAACTAATTAAATTAGTCACCAGACCTTTATTACAGTGCTCTTAAAACCCACAAAGGCATTAAAAAGGTGAAAAAGTCATATGAACAAATAGACCGCCACCCTGCTTGCCAAGTTATTGTTTAAATTAAGAATAAATGAAATGCCAAGCTCTATGCAATCTCTCGTTTGTGACTGGTCATTGCAGGAAAATGTGAACATTGTGCATAAAACAAAAACCTGTATTTTTTAGTATTAATATATGTTACAAACAAAAAAACAACAACAACAAAAAAGGAAGAATAACTGCAACATACCAGGATTGATTTCCAGTGCTTAATAAAAGTATTCACACTTTTTAATTAACTTTGGTTATTTTCCTGCTACAACAACTGCAAACTTCAAAGTTTTTTATGTGATAGTGCAGCAGAAGGTAGCACAGATATCATTACTATTTTTCTATGTGTCTTTTAACAAACAAAATCATAAAAGTGTGCATTTTCTTCTTGCTTCACCAAGTACTTTGCAAAACCTTTTTTTTTTATTTTCTTCTAGAGTCCAAAACAACCGTAAAAGAATTAGCAAATTTTTCTGAAAGGTCCTTTGTTGAATTTAGGCCTGAACTATATCCTGGTAAATTTTACACATCTGCTTTGATTTAATCAGTTCTCTGCTAGCTCCCGTTTTCATGAACATTGAGGCTGGTTCCTGCCCCGCCTGACAGTTTAGGTAGACAACTGTCTTTGTGGGTTTGTAGTGGTGACATACTCTTTCTATTTTCGGATGAAAGATTGAAGAGTGGTCTTTGAGATGTTCAAAGTAAATAGTTTGACAAGGTTAATAAATATGCTTTGACTTTTCTTCGGACCATTTGAAGGTGAAATAATGTTTAGCAAATAATGACAGTCTCTCTGCTTAAAATGCAAAGTGACAACCTAGAAACACTGTTTCCACAGCATGGTCCCACCTCGGTCTTTGGTGAGCACAGCCAGGACTGAACCATAATGACCTGTGGGGAGGCAAGACAAGTCTTGCTTCTGTGGACTATATTTGGTGCAAGCCATGTCTGTCTCAAAATAAATGCAGTAGGCAAACTATTAGTTAAGGCCCACACAATTCACATATCTCAGAGTGTGACGTTTGTATATAAAGACTAGAGGAAGTCAGATAGAGTTTAATGTACGGTGTGTCCAAGACAATGTTGGGGCTGAGGCTTAGTCCGGTGTGGTTTTGAAGTTTGTTTTAATAGTTGATGGACGCTGTGTGTGGGTTGATGCTCAGACTGCAGGTTAGAACAGAAAGGACCAATGTTGAGAATGAAAATCCACCTACATTATATAATATACACAAACAATGTCATCCTGTCTTCTCTGCATTTCTGCAAATGAAGAAGTAATGTCAGGAAGATTATTTTTGTTAAAGTTCAGTGCAATTCACTTCCTTTTTTTCCTGCTGATCCAAGCTTTTATAAAACCATGGAATTTTTGCCATTTATGTTTGAATTAAAATTGAGGTACATTGGCATCAAAATCTCACTCTATATTCGTATAAATCTCAGCACAGACTAATTTCAGTCAGTGGTGTGTATAGTTTCAATCCAAAGTTTATATGCGATCTGTGCTATTTTATTCTCCTCATGGAGGGATGCATGAAAAACTCCTACAGTTGACATGTATAAAATGATTAATGGAATTG
The DNA here is from genome assembly GCF_000732505.1 of Cyprinodon variegatus. NCBI lineage: Eukaryota > Metazoa > Chordata > Actinopteri > Cyprinodontiformes > Cyprinodontidae > Cyprinodon > Cyprinodon variegatus. Next base: position 484,685 of record NW_015151057.1, read on the forward strand.
GAATTTCGAATTGATTCAATGTAAAAAAAAAATCTCTCTGAGATTGCATAGAAAACCATACATCCTTAATTTGAATTGATTCTATGTTAGCACATTTAATTATATGAAAATGCATATTTTTTGCCTATAGCTCTGACAATCTTGGAGCTACATAATAGCCTGGAGCTAAATAATAGCCTTACAGATTTGCTTTCAGATGTAGACCATTATGGTTGTTGCCATAAGGTTTCACTTGGTAGTTATGTATGAAACTTTCTTAGAAATTATTTAGAAAAATAAATGTATGCATGGACATGGAGATGGACAAAGGGGTAGGAAAGGGAGCAGCAACAAGAATTAATATGAGAGAGAAAGAGATAGACAAAGAGAGAAAAGGGCCAGGGGGAGCTGAAAGAGAGAGAACGATAAAAAGAAAGAAAAAACACAACAGAAAATATACTGTATCTCCTGGAAGTCTGGCATGAGAGGGAAAGAAAAGAGAGCAAACAACAACACCAATACAACAACAACATCAAAAACACAACACACTAGGTATAAGAAAAGTATCACATAGACGCCCAGTCGACACATGTACATAATAAGCAAAACCTATGATGATTGCACAGTATTCTTCAGAGTTTTATATATCTGTAGCTGCAGCTTAGTTTGGTGATATCAGTGTGTATCCATGGTCACCTCAAACCAAATGTGTCTGTGGTATATATGCATGAGTATAGGGGATTTAAAAGGCTTCTTCAAAAGGAGAATATGCTCAATAGCAGGTGTGAGGGGCCCCAGGCTTGCCCTAAAGAGCTAAGGATTGACATTAAGGGAACCAGAGCCCCAAATATCTATAGGAACTTCAGACTACATGGTTTGCTGACATAGGGAGGGCCGTAACCTCTTGAGAAGGGCAGACAAGAGCCCCCAGGGCCTGACCCCAAAGGGGCTGAAACCCATTAGCCTATGATGCTGAAGCTCCACAGAGCTGCAGTGGCAAGCCCAAAGGATATGTGAGGAGTGAGGGGGAGCCAAGCACTCAACCTGACAAGTAGACCGATACACATTCACAGGCCTCCAGTCACACAATCCCACCCTTACACCCTACCAGATGTAAACAGGGATTCACTAAAATGATACACAAGATCAAGCACTGAAGAGTGTGACGACTCTCTTCATACCTAGTCTATCCTCAGCCCAGCCCAGGAGGCCACAGCCCAATCAGGAAAAGACCTGAACAAGCCAAACACCTAAGCCAAGGAGGATGACATGCCGTGCCCAAGACCACTACCTTAGCATCCAGCAGACTGAACGCATTCCTACTAGAGGTGGTTGTAGCCTGACTCAGACCTGCTTAGGTAACACCCAATCACAGGCCACCACATCCCCTCCCCAACCTGGAGGGAAAATATCAACCCACCACTGCATTCAGACTTCATAAACTGGGAGTATGACAGCGACACTGTGCGATAGAATTACTCAACTAAAAGGAAAAAGTACGGTGAATTTAAACTGATCCTAAAAGGAATTTTTTGGCAAAAAGTAACTCAAGTAAATGTAACTAGACTTTACCAATATCTATTTTGAACACACTGCAACTAAATGGTATCTGACCTTTATTTTTCTGATTCATGTGACCTTTTATAAGCCTAAGATCCAGCATTTGTCAACTCTCTTTTGTCTGACTTGCTTAATATTAGTTTTAGCTCAATTTTCAGTGAGCTAACTTCCCTCAAATTCAAAAAAATGAATTCAATATTATATTAAAGTAGAAAAAAAAGTTTTTCCTATCTTCCTGGATCTGCTTCGTTAGTCCCTTTTAGGCGGGCTCAGACTCTATATGTAGGTAGAAAAAACTGAAACTGCTTTGTCAAAAACGAATGGCAATAAAGTTATTTTTACAGCTCATGTTTTGGATTCTGTTTCTGGTAAAACACAGAGGCAAACTAATCCAAGAATAAATAACAGGACAAACGGACAGGATTTTCGTTCCACATAGTTTACATGTTGGTAGCTGGCTTCCCATAATGTTTGTTAAAGACTTTAACACAGCCAGACTTTATGTTTTAAGGATATTTTAAGTCAAACTGCGTACGTTAGATACAGACTCCAAACACATCTATGTTTAGCAACTAAGTCCAGAGACTCACATGGCCCATGATTATAGAAACAAAAGGCTAACTCTCCCTGCATCGGTTCAGCGTATTACTTGTATATCTTATATCACTTGATCATCCAGCATGAGGCAAACTGTTGAAACTAAAATTTGCTTAACAAGTCCAGGACTGTACCTGAAATTTAGGCAACAAAAAAAAAATTCAGAATACATAACTTATATTCTAAATATTTTTCACTTTAAAAGTATTCATTCAAAAGATGTTTTGGCAAAAGGACCTTTGCATTTGCAAACGAATAACAGCATAAAACCCCAGGTAATTATATTACCGTAGTTGCTTTAGAAGATCAAGGTTTAACCTATCTTTAAAGGAGCTGTTATCTGTCATTACACGAAACTAATTGTTAAAAGTAGTTTTTAGCTCCCTGGAGTTCATATTGGAACCTTTGCAAATATTTTACCTGTAATATTTTTTTTGTTTCCATAATCCAGACATTTATTCTTCAAAGGAAAATATTGGACGCCACTATTTTCTACAACACAAAAACATGACATAGAAGCTGAGACCAATCATACTATATTGTGTAACTGGGGTCACCTTTAAAGTGAAACAAATAATTTACAGTTAAATTTAAAAACAACAAACCTGTCATGAGAAACAGATCTGAAAACTAAATAATTATAGTATACTGGCATGCTTGCATTAGTACTTTGATAAAGAGTCATTTGATTCCATTTTTGCATCTAGTCTTAGTGTGTACCATCACCATCCCACCTCTTGCCTTGACACAGTTCTGCTAATTTTTCTGATGGTGAGGATATCTCTTGTCCACTGACCTGTTCAGGTGACCCTGCTGTATTTACTGCTTCAGGCCCTCTAAAAACCAGCACAAGGCAAGGTGGTTGAAGTGTTTTGCCCAAGGACACAACCATGGAAACAATGATGGGCTCCAACTTCTTCAACACTATATCCTGTGGTCAATCACATATTGTGATGAAAGAGGGTGCTGTTGTGGATCCTTCTCCTCAGTCTAATATCTATAAACCCTAACTTCGCAGGATTCATTCCTAAACCTAAATAAGTCTATGGTCAACATGAAGCATGTACATCTAGCACTCACCCAAGTCACAATATATGATGGGTAGCAGAATATTGTTTACAACCTTACCTCCTGAGCCAAGAAGTCACAATTTAAAACAACGCTGTGTTTCTTTATCTTATGTGTTGTTATTAATTATGTATTAGTATTAATCTCCAGTGCTTAGCTTTCTAAGCGACTCTGGAAGGTTTTGGGTCTGAACTGTATTAAGAGCTGGCAACCAATATATATATATATATA
>NW_015151057.1:488642-499064 GCF_000732505.1 Cyprinodon variegatus
TATTTAGTACTAAATATTTAATATTTAGTTTATTATCATGTCTATAGTCGTATTAAAAATCTATTTACAGAAAAATCAGTAGATTTTTTTTCACATTTAATATTTGTATTCCTCCCTAAATATTTCTAAGGGAAAAACTAGGGTTTTGCTTGCTATTTAAATAGCCATTTGTTCAGAAAACTGGCAAAGCCCAGGTTTCATAAGAATAAAGACTACTTCAAGGTGGTCTGCCCATGTTGCTGTGGAGAACAAACAGTTTGTGTTGGAAAAGGTATGAAAAGTGTTTTCTTTGATGAGCTAACAATTTAACTAAAGAAGGTCTGTTTTTACTGGGGGAGCTTGTCCAAACCCCAGCGAAGCTAAATGGTCTCAAACACAGAAAGTCATTGCAGTCTGTAATTTCGGCACACTGCAGCTGTCCTTGCTGACCGCAGCTGCAGACCTGTTAACCTGTCTGATCCACATGTAAGACTTTCTCTTCCTCTTAATCTAATAACAATCATACTCTTCCAGAGCTCTCTCCTTCATTTGTAGCATGTATATGTTGAACTGCAATGCCAGCAAATAATTTTGACAACAGGCTGGCTGTAATGTTGGTCTCTGACACCATCACTAAGTCTTTCCCAGCAGTACGTCCCTGGTAATCTCCTTTTGAACTACTGCAAGTCTCATTTTCTCCTCCTGCGCTTTGCAGCTACTGTAAATACACATTTCAATGGTTATGAGCATTTTAGAAGAAACTAAAACCTTTAAGTATATGTCTTTTTCTGTAGCTCCAAGCTAAAGTTGGACATTTAAGTCAGCATGACTCAAGGTGGACTGTGACTTTAGCGAACGGCACATATGAGACTTTTAAGACTTTCCAACTGGCTTTTCCATCTATTTGGAGATCTATATTTCAAATGAAATCTCCAAATATGGACATTTGAGGTTATGTGGTTGAGGAAGAGAGACTTACAGCCCTAATAGCGGTGCCCTTTTTGCTGCTGCTGTGTTTACCTCGGTCTAGTCACTCTCTGGTCAGATTGCAGCAGCTTGCACTTGTATAGAGCTGTGGTTCTAGCTGCAACATAAATCCCATCGTACCCAAGGCAGACAGGTGAACAGTGTCTGGAAATTCCTGCATGGCAATTCAAACTGACCTGTAAAAAAATACAAGATATTTGATCAAACAAGTATTCTCAAAGATAGAAACCCTTTTTTCAAAGCAGACTTTGCTGCTGTCTACATCTAATTTTATGCACCAAGCCAGTAATTTCCTGGCAATAGTGTGGTTGTACATGTATGCAAAGCAATTTGTTTTGTCTTTGCAAACAATAACTTATATTATAGGTTTATTTGACATAAATTACTTTAATTTCCTTTTTAACATTTTAATTGCTAACAGTTTGCATGTCCTCATCATGGACTTCATAAGTCTAAAGTGGAAAAAGAATATATCTTAAAAAACATAATTTCATCTTTCCAATTAGACTTTGGGGCATTTTCTGTAAAACATACAAGCTCAAAATTATGCAACTATTATATAATTATACATGCAACCGCTTTCTCTGTAGCAAGTTACTAAAGAGACTATATTTTTTCCTAGCCACTAATAAGCCTCTTGCATAATTCTGGATAAATATCAGACCATTTATTTTGACAGAAATTATAATGTTATGTTAAACTAACACAGATCTGGGCTCAGATCTTGCTCTAAAGCATGGTCCACAAGGAAAATAGATCCAGTCACTTTTTAGAGTTAGTGTTTTAACACTTGATCCATGGTGGTTAACGGGATTTCCCACAAAAGAACATTTGAGATAATTTTTAAATGATCTACTAAAGGTTTACATGCTTAAAATCATGCAGACTTGATACTACAAGCAAAGCTGGTCTACTAACCAGGTACACTAAGGATTACATTAAAAAATAAACAGGTACAATCCATTTCCTATGTTTGCCTGATAAAGTTATGCAGAACCAATACCGTACATTCCTTGTAAGAACTTGTCAAATACTGAGGCTTGGTCAAGTCCCTTGTGTGTCAGATACTGGCGTGACGGGGATACTCCTCTTGTCACCTATTGATGTGCAGAGTTTAAGTTCCTGCTACGCAGGTTGTAGCAGGAACCTGCAAATATTTTCCATGAATGTTGAGTAAAAATTGCAACTACGCCATCACTTACCCTAACTGTAACCCTTGAACCTAAAGAAACACTAGTATACTATCGAGCTGGAAGAGTCTCAATATTAAACTCACATATGTACAGGACAAGCACAGGACAAGATCCATACATGAACAGGACAAGATCCACACATACATAAGAAAAGATCCACGCATGCACAGGACAAAATCCACACATGCAAATTCACAGAAGTTTTTATGATACATGCACAATCGTATATTGATTAATTAACTACCAGCGATCTTTGAACATGAAATTTGTGTGTGGATTTTTAAGACTCACATGACATGACTTGGTTCACAAATGCGTTTAATTACATAAGGATATGTAATTATTTACTTACTACCTAATATGTGATAAATCAAAACTAAGATGGACTTTGTGTGCAGTTTCTGCGTCTATATTTAGTTGATTTTAAAGTCAGATGCAAACTCACAATCAGAAAAGTCTGCAGTCATAATGACAAAATGAAGAATAGGTGCAATGACATGTGGCAGAGAGGGGGAACAAACTCCACTTTAACATACTTAGACTGTTATAAAAAAAAATAAATTGTAGAGACATTTTTCCATTTAGCCATTCCAATTTGAAGTGCTCCATCATTTAAGATGCAGCTTAACACCAGGAATAAATAGTGGCCAAGTAGCATCTCCAATGGAAAAATCCCTGTACATTGCATGCTCTTATGTCTGGATGGATCGATCCAGCACACTGCCTCAATTACTAACAATTAGTCACTTCTCTGGGAGACAATTGATCTCCCAGAGTAGTTTATTTCCCCTTTGTCTTTTCAGCAAGGACAGATTTATTTTAGATGGGGAGTGCCATGGAGGGATCACATTGTCTTACACTTAATCACATCATCAGATTATTACTAACTGATGAACTATCTGCAACACTAATAAACATGGAGATGCTCTTTTCCACAGAAAAGTGTTCTTGTTGTAACAGTCAGTTGTAAAATTACTTACTGTATTAAAATATGATTGCTTTTCACACAGCTGTAATCCTGAAAACACCTAACTGACAGCAGCTTCCTCTAGATGTCTAGTTTATTTTAACATAAAAAATTAGGAATTACAAAAATTAAAAATAAAGTTTTGTCTTCTAATGTATAATGTTTTTTTTCTCGAAAAACTGCTGCCAGATAACCAAGCCTTTCCATAGACTTAAGTATTGTATTGTTTCCATTACTCATTTCACTGTCAGTATTAGGGAATTAACCAAAAAGTTAGCTTAGTGAAAAGTTGACTTAATCATGCTCAGACTCACTTCTTGTCCAACATGCAAAGCTGGTCTCTCATTAGCTTATTCTATGTGTTTACTAAGGCGCACTTGACAATAAAAGCAGGCTTAGATCTACCTGATATGACCAAGGCTGTTAATGAAGCAAGATGTACTATATTTTTTTTATTACTTTTATATGAATGGGGGCATATATTATGAATTTTACTTCTTTCTGCTCCCTTTCATTCCGGTTGTGACATGAATGAGTTATGAATGAATGAGTTCTGTTGTGTTTTATTGAATGAAATAAATAATCTAAAGTAAACCGAATACTTCAGAAGTGTTCAGTTCAGTTCAGACCACCTTCTCAAGTAGCAAAAGTTCAGATTTTCCAACTTATGTGTCGCTTACTCATGATGCTCATCATGCACTGCTCTGCTCGCGATCCAGCTGCAGGACCTTTAGATGTGTCTTAATGCACTTCAACCACACTCTAAAAGGAAAATGCTGTTCCAACTTAATGAATTGCTTCTAACTGGAAATAAGTAATAAAATTAAGGTGGCCCAACTTTATTTAGTTAAGTTTTAAACTTGTAAACTTAAAAATATACTTTGGATCTACTTGACTGAATTACTTTTCAATAATTGAAGCAATTCACTTAAGTTGGGTCTGCATTTCCTTTTTAGAGTGTATAGACTGCACGCAAACTGGCTGCCTCTGCTGCTCAAAGTGTGTTCATGAGCACAGCCCCCATAACTTAATTCGATGATGTCATGGAATGAGTCGACTTCAGCTCTTACTGTCAACTAGTCAAAATGGAAAAATTGCAATTTGCTAACGCCCAACTCATCGTTATCATACTTTCCATCTGTACACAGTGCTGTTGCAAATTAGGGGTACCTTTGGGATGCACAAAACAAATACACCCTGCTCTCCCATACTTTACCAGGTGACAGCCAGTAGGAGAAAGAAAATCCTCATTTAAGTAGGGTGGTCCAAAACACTTTTCTACCTATTATGAAATACACATGCGTGCAATCTCTTGCAACACACCCACAAACTGCAGGTGCAATTTTTTGTTTGCACAAAGAATTTAGTGCTCCTTATTTGGAATCTTAGTAGTTAGACCCAAAATGTATAAAGCCAGTTGACTGTGTTGCTGTCGGGGCTCTCAATGCAAAACACCACATGCTTGGTACACGTATGAGTGCAATTGTGCCGAACAAATACAGTGTTGTTGGATGCAGACCACATGTAAAATGTTTATCTGGAGAACTGACTTCACAGAACTAAATGCATAAAATATATTTTAATCAGCAATAAACACTGCACAACAGCAAGCATAAAAGTAGGGCTGCACCTAAGAAGAGAGGATCTCAGTCAGACAACTTCTGAGATTTTAAAGGGCATTCGGTGACAAGATGACTCAAACAGATTGTTTTTACTTATTGCAAATAACCCACTTACATTAATAGATTATTTTGAAAAACTATTGATACAATTAAACATTTGCATTTGGCTTTATTTTCATACAATATGTCCATGTCTTGCCTGTCCTTAATTAACAATAATTCCATATTTACAGTCAGTTCTTTAACAGAGCTCAAATGTAACAAAATCAATCTATCTTAATTATCAAACTAATTTTTTTTTCAATGCTGAATAAACAACAGTCTGAAAATAACATACCATAGAAAACGTATTAAAGCAGGTCGTTAGATTCTAAATAAATGTTTTTAGTATATCTTTACCAAAGAATGCTACAACACAGGAAAGAGTAATGAAAAGTAAGCATTTTTTAAAAATCAGCCTTTGTTGATTGCTGTACATTTAGTACTCGAAACGCTTATTTTCCCCACCATAAGATCTCTATCATAAAGGAGTTCCACATTAGGGCATTTATTTTAATCACTTCACTTTCGCTTTGTACTTTCAGTGTGAAGTACCCTGAGTTTTATCCCCCATTTACGTCACAGACTAGTGGTATTTCATTGAAATTAAGCTAATTATATTCCATGCCTGCGCAAATGTAGGCCCTGGAAGTTATACTTTCACCTACTATTATCTGTGTAAGTTTCACGACTGTGAAACACCCTCTCCAAATTAAAGGTCGGAAACGTGCCAAAGCCTGACATTATAAACTGGGGAGGGACTTTTCAGAATGTTAAAAGCCTAATCTTGCAAGCGTGTGCCAGACTATACTGAAAGAGAGCGGAGAATAGTCTCTGAAAAGGTATGCTTGGTGTTCAAAGGACCAATGTAGCAGTAAAATGCTCATCTTTATATTCTCCCTTGGGGTAGAGAAATAAAACTGGTTTATGCACTCATGTTGCGGTTACAAAGCTATTTTTCAATCAGGCCGTATCTTCAATTTTGAGTCCTGTTTTATCTGAGAGCATATATGATTATTCTTTATTTTTGGAAAGCTAAGCCCCTTCTTTTAAGTATGGACCATTTTTTATGTCTATACTCTAGTGGTAGCCTAGAGGTTAGGGCATAGAGCTTGGGATCTCTATGCCCTCTATGCCCTCTCTCTCTGATGCAGAGGTAAATTTCTCAAATGTGAGATCAATAAAGTTCTATTTTTATTGTTTTTGCACAAAGTTATCTCTAATTGACCCCTGATCTGCAATTATTGGAAAGATGTGACTTTGAATTTAAAAAAGGCTGCCAATGTGTATAAGGAAAAAAAATATTCCTCTAAAATAAATGTAGTTGTACCACTCTTTTATTCAAATATATATGTTTTTTGCTATGTCATTTTTTTGCTCTGCAATATTTGTCGTTTCTTGTAGCTGAACACAGCTCTCATATGTACTTGCCAACGAGTTTATGGGCTTCAGGAAAGTGCTTTCTCTGGCTCATATAACAACAGCTGTTGCCATGTATAAAGAAAAAAAAAAATTCCTCTAAATAAATGTAGTTGTAGCACTCTTTTATTCAAATATATATGTTTTTTGCTATGTCATTTTTTTGCTCTGCAATATTTGTCGTTTCTTGTAGCTGAACACAGCTCTCATATGTACTTGCCAACGAGTTTATGGGCTTCAGGAAAGTGCTTTCTCTGGCTCATATAACAACAGCTGTTGCCATGGTCTTGTTGCTGTGTTCAGCAATATGTTTAGCGTACACAGGCTTATGTTATAGAGCTCATAGTGGTTTCCAGTGTTTAGACAATGGAAAGCTACAGAGCTTTATTTAGGATGCTCTGATCCACGTCACCACAGTGATGACCACTCTCTGATTTAAGGCTATATCTGCACCCACAGGGTTGGAACACATGCTGAAAGCTTAGTGAACACATCAGTCAGCAAACAATCAGTCACAGATAAAGTTAGCATCACAGTGGAAGGCCAGTGTGGACCGGTGGAGGAAATAATCAAGTCTTTAAGTTTAATACCAAATTACCTCAGCAGCTTGTTAGTGTTGGCCTAGTGGGTTAGAGCAGTGTGCTTGCGAACTGAGAAGGTCACAAGTAATGATCCCCACAGCCTCCACTCTGGGTCCCTGAGCATTGAGCAAGGACCCTAAACCCCTCACTGCTCCCTGGGCACCACACAATGGCAGCCCACTTCTCCCCAAGGAGATGGGTTAAAATGCAGAGAACGAATTTCCCCATTAAGGAAAGAATAAAGGGATTTACAAATCGGGGAGTGGCGCCCTCGTGGTTAGGGCATTGTGCTTGGAATCCAGAAGTTCTGAGTTCAAGCCCCACTCCCACAGACTGCCATTCTGGCTCCCTGAGCAAAGACCCTTAACCCCACACTGCTCCCCGGGCACCACAAAATGGCAGCCCACTGCTCCCCCATCGGATGGGTTAAATGCAGAGATTGAATTTCATTGCCTTGTACTTGTGACCGTGTAATTACAATAAAAAAGCGTTAAAAACACCTGATTAAGCGCATCAAATATTTCACTTTCCAGTACATTACCTGTAGGTAAAGCTTGTTCTTTTAAGAAATGTCACGGAGAGTCATGCATAATCTCCCTGCTGTTTAACAGAAAAATTGCTCATTATGCTGAACTATTTCATAATATAATAATGTAATAACAACATTTGATTATGATTAAAGCAAGTTTAAAATTAAGCATAACAGATGCATTCTGATATCATATTTAATAAATACTTTTTTTTAAATAAGTCAGTCTAAAACATAGATAACATCAGTTTGAAAAAAAAAAAAAAACATTAAACAACCAAAATAACATTTTAGTAATTTAGAAAAACTATTCTATTTTATTATTATGCATTTTCCCATACTGGGAATACAGAAATAAATAGAGCATTTAAAATAAATTCTTGAAAGTTACAGAATGTATTTTTCCTGTTTGCATATTGGTATCAAAGAGCATATTCCCCTCCTTCGAAAACTCTCTACTTTCTGCTAAAATCCTTTTAAGCCTATATATGTGTTGGAGTGTCAGGCCACAAAATGCAGGGCAACCTTGCTTTTGTTGTTCTATTTTTCATGTCCCTCAGAAGTTAAAGTTTACAAAATCCCTCAAACATCCCTCTTTTGATGCTTTCATTCTCTAATGTTAGTACTTAAATGTTATGCTTCAACACAATGTTCCTCTAATTAAGCTATGCCCTTATTGAGCTTTGATTGCTATATCTAAGTTTATGAAAGCTCAAGGGACTCACTGTGCATCAAGTGCTACAGTATGAATGAGGTCTTTTCAGGCAAATGCTGGATTAAATGCTCCCTTGGGTCTTTATTGTGTGGGTTACAGTAAGTTCATAGCTTGATGCTAGTCACAGGGTGTCTCAGACTCCATGGTTGGTGGGTGTTGGGACATTTTTAACTCCTTGGCCTATCTGTTGTGGTAAAGGGTGTGTTCATCTGTCGAGAGGATTGGCGCTAAATGTCTAATTATACATCTTCTTAGCTTGCCCACTTTCCCAGGCTACAGTAACAGTAACCTAATGCAATACATGCTCTGTAATCAGTGATCGCAAACACCACATGAGGAAGAGTTTCACTGATAATTCTCCCTAGCGGTGGTGTGCACTCCCTCCCTCCACCACCATTGCTTTAATTATATTCCATTCAGATTCAAGGAAAATGTTATGGTAAAGAAATATTTTAAATGAACCAGAAGAACACCTGATAGATCAATGAGTGAAAAAATTTGTGACAGACAAGTTTTTTTCTAATCTTTTTTTTCTTTTGTTGAAAATGTCCTTCAAAAGTTATTTTCTATATTAGGCTGTACTTTTTTATTAGGTTAGGTGCAAAACAGAAAATGGGAATTCAGGAAAATCAGTGCAACACATTTTGTAAGGTATGTAGGAACTCTAAAAAAAGCCATCTAAAATTAACTGATGAGTAAAAGTATAAACATAAAAAATAGTCCCTTATTGCATTAACATAGCTTCAAACCAACTTTAACTTGAGCATTTTTATTCTTATTTCTTATTTATTGAGGAAGCTTTGGCCTAGTGGTTAGAACAGTGCGCTTGCAAGTAACCGGTTCGATCCCCACAGCCTGCACTCTGGCTCTCTGAGCAAGACCCTAAACCCCGTGCACCGCACAATGAAAGCCCACTGCTCTCCAAGGGGATGGGTTAAATGCAGAGTTACATTTCTCCAGTTTGAGTTCAATAAAGTTATTAGTTATATCTTAGTCGAAGCCTATTGAGCCATATTTGCACAACTGCCTCAATCCTTCATTACACAATATCTCATTGTTTCCAGAATCATTCCATGACAATTCTGGTCAATGATTAATGACCATTTCCAAAAAATGACATCCTCCACATCTAAAATAAGCATTCTGAATGTCTATAAATTAGTTTCTGATCTCCATATTCCTAATATTACTGTTCAGCATTTGTTTTATTTTAACTATTAAAATCTTTTTTCAAATATCATGAATACATTTTCAATCAAGCTGATAACTGTCAGAACGGCCACTTAAAATGTGTAAACATTTCTAGATATATAAAAATTAATTCTTACTAGTATAATTTTGTTTTTGTTTTTTTGAAGACTAAAATTCTGTTTCTGCTCCAAAAATGTACTTTAGAACATATATTATTACAGTTCAGTCTAGGAGTGTGATTGTGATTTTAATCAGGAAGGATCTTACTTTTGTCATCTACAAATGGAACAACAGAGAGGAGTGCTTTTAATAAATGTTAAAACGGCCTGCCATAAACCACGTCATATAAACGAGCAACAGTCTTCTCCTTCGCCACCTTCCTCTCCTTTGTAGAATGTGTTTAAAAAACAAAGAAGCAGCGGTATGCCTTTGCTTCTCTGTTTTTTAAACACATTCTCGTTTTTATTTTCTATTTTTGCATATTTGCATTAAAATCTCTAGTTCCAGTGGGGTTAAATAGGTACTTCCTGTTGCCTGTTGTCATGGTGACTTGTCGAATCGTTTCTCCACTGCTAATGGCTTTTCATACTTCTTGTGCATGTGTTTTAGTCTGAGTGAACCTAGTTAAAATTGATTGAACTACCTGATAGCAGCCGTTGTGAAACAGAACACTCAGAGTTCCCGACTTTTGGCTAAATCAACTTAGAGTTGTGGGTTTGAATCCCCAGGCCATTATCCAATGAAGAGTAAAAAAGCATTAGAGGATCTGTTAATTTTTTTTTCATCTCCTCTGTTTATGTAATTAGGACAAGATTTGGAAATGAAATGAGAGCACAGACAGACTGGGTCTATCTTAACAGATAGCTCTGTCTCTGTGCAATCGTATTGTAACTGAACCAGAAAAATGTGTTATTTTGAAAAGACTGGGGCCAATGATGCCTCCACATTTCACGAACGTGTATCATGTAATGATGTGATGATGTGGCAGGTGGTGTTTGTAAAATGCTCCTTTAACTTGTATTCTGAGCCGACTTTCTGAAGAATCGAGCCCGGCAGTAAGCGCTGCCATCTGTAACACAAGCCATTGGTCTGTGTAAAATTGCATGTCTGCAAAAACTGTTGTCATGTCTTATAGATATTTAATACAAATATATATATGTACTGTATATATATATATATATATATATATATATATATATA
>NW_015151057.1:499074-527706 GCF_000732505.1 Cyprinodon variegatus
ATATATATATATATATCAAGTGTGTGTTCTAAGTGATCAAATCTGGGAGAAACACAGAGCTTTCCTTTACAGATGCAATTTGTTAGATTTTATTTTATATTGCAATGAAAGAGATACATTTGTGGGATTGTTTGACTACCCAGAGTACTGATCTGGCACAATTAAAAACATTTCACCTTCAAAGTCCAGAAATTCCCTTCACCATTCTAATGCTCAAGGCAGGCCGAGTTTATTTGCATTGCAGTCAATACAGAGACAATTCAAAGTGATTGACATTAATTAATAAGCAAAATAGAAAAGAGCAAAAGCAGTAAAAAAATAATTAAAGATAAAAATCAAGATAAAGGCAGGCAGCACAGCAAATAAAACAGCTGGACAACAAACTGAAAATAACGATACGTTACAGTTCTTACTTCAACAGTCAAAGGCAGCTCTAAACAAATGGGTTTTAAACTTGACTTAAAAGAACTCTAGCTTTCAGCACTTTTGTAGTCTTCTCTTTTGTAGTGAGTCTCTTTCTGTCCTGCTCTGCGCTGCCAAGGGCACAGCAGACAACAGCGTAGAGGAGGGCTGATGCCACCACAGAGTCATAGACGGTTTTAAGCAGGTTCCTGCTGACTCCAAAAGAACCTCAGCCTCCTCAGGAGGTGGCTAAGGCGGCTCTGGCTCTTCTGGGAGGTTGATACACTGACAACAAATCTGTTATGTATTGATTTGCTGAGCCATTCAGTGATTTATTTAAAGAAATTTATTTTAAAGTCTATTCTCTGAGCTACATGGAGCCGGTGGAAGGACTTCAGAACCAGGCTGATGTGCTCTACTTTCTTAGTGCTAGTGAGAACACAGGCAGCAGCATCTTGGATCAGCTGGAGCTGTCTGATGATCATTTTAGGAAAACATACGAAGACCCTTTAATGAATTCTACTAAAGATAACTGCATGAAAATTTTTCTTTGTAGATCTTTCTTAGACTTCATTCCTTTAATCCTGGAAATAGTTAGATTTTTAAAAAGTTGTCTTTACAAACTCTAGATGCCATTATATTTTTTGTTAATGCGAAATTATTGAGATTTGTGTTGACAAGAAATGAAACAGATGCGCCTATTTCAATGACAGGTAAATATAGACACTTAGACAGATTTTATTTGTCATTTTGTTCACACAAGTGTAAAAACAAAAAAGAAATTTTGTTTGGAAACAGCTCTCTGGACAATTTCATCCTTTTTTTAAATTGCAGCCTTGAAAATTGTAAAAATGACTGTAAACTTACAGTTCTAACCTTTTTTTGTGCAAGATGTAGTGTTTAAATCAAATTACACCAAATTAGAAAGACAAGAAAGGATAGAAATCGAACTTTATTGATTTCACAATGGAGAAATTAACTATCTGCATTTGACCCATCACTTTGGGGAGCAGGTTGCCACTGTGTGGCTCCAGGGGGGTAGTGTGGGATTTAGGCCCAGATTGCTGGCTGTGTTCATTGAACCAGGTACTTTCAACCTTCTCAGAGCACAAATGCACTGCTCTAACCATTAGGCCAACATTCCCTGACGAGTTAGTCCCATCCTTGCAGTCTTTTCTTTGCTAAATTCCCTTCAGTAAAAAATAATGCCCCAACTTTTCTTATATAAAGTTTCACTACATTAAGGCATGAAGAGAGACACAATGACTATCCCTCTTTTATGGAGCTCTGACTTTTCTAACGGTCTCTTCATTTTAACTTACTCCACAGGCCTTTTTTGTAGGATTTGATTCTAAAGAATGAGATTGCCACACTTTGTTGTACAACCATATTTTTCTGTCCAAGGCCAACATAGTTTGATTAGTTTCTTATATTATCAAGCAAAAAATATAAACACAACATCAATTTTAATTCAATTCACTATTTATATACAGTAGTGCCCATTCACAACATGTCATCTCAAGACACCTTATAGAGACAATTCAATCAGATCATACAGTCAAATTGGTAAAAAGTTTCTATCTAAGGAAAACCAGCTGTTTGCATAGAACCATTAAGTTGCAGAATATGCTCCTCCTTGATGAGCATGTGGCGTTAACTCTGCAGCAATCCCTCATACAAATGTGAGCAGCTTTCTGCCTAGGTGGGCTAGGGGTTAAAGGAAAGACTGAAAATACAGACAGACATAGTAGCACTGGTCCATAAATGCTTTCTATGTTAAAAAAGGTAATGATAAACTAGCTCCACAGGTGGTTCTGTCTAGGAAAGAAAGAAGGAAATGATAACTTCTGATCTGAGTCTAGAGGTTACAGGATCACACACAGAGCAAGATGTTGCCCGACGACAGTCATTTTGACAGGGTGAAACAGTGCTGCAAAAGCCTGCTGCTCATGGCGCTGATATATGCCCTGAACTTGGCATACCCTCCCACATTGTGCTACACTTTTGAAGTCTTCCAAAAACCTTTCCTGGAGTTGGATGGATTTAAATTGTCCCCAAAAGTAAACAACCGGAAGTTGAAGTTGCTTTCCTAAATGCATTCATGACTTTGTCATCTTAGGGTAGGAAAATGTGGCATCAATTCCAAGATTTAGCAGTGGGTTCCAGTTAATCTTAGTGGAATGTTGCCTATCATTTATGTTTTTTTATTTTTTGCCAAATAAGGTTTATGTTATGTTGCAAGAAATAACAGATACCTTTATTCAAATATCTAGTAGAGATTTTATTCTTCATTGAAAATGGTTTGGCAGTTTAAGCTGTTAATTTTTAAATGTGTTGATTTTGTTTCATTAATGTTGTAATTGTATTCTTAAAAGTCCACTAGTTTGGATGACTGGTTTAAATGTTAAAATTGCACTGTTTAAGTGTGTAGGTGTGTAAGATTTTTATCGCATATTTGAGTAATGACTATATTACCAGATCTGTGTTGGATGGAGGTGTATATGAAATGCTGTGTACTTGTTGTTTACAAGTCATACCAACCTTATCAAATTCTAATGCAGTACCACATAATGCACTTTTACTATTAATGATATATTTGTACATGCTTTTTTCATTTAAATAAAGGCATACATAATCTTTATAACACTGCTCAAAGTTTCAGTGGCTGTTTCTGTACTGACCCTCGCCCAGAAGTTGTTTGGAGCATGTTTGTGTAAGTTACCGTAAGTATTCTTGATCTTACATATGCGCATATTTCTGTAACAAATGTTAAAACTCTTAGTTTCAAAGGGTTGTACATTTTTATTGCATAACTGAAAAGTACGATCCCTGTTAGAGAGCCTCTCAGTGGGGAAGTGGGTAACACTGCTGCCTTGCAGCAAGAAGGTTCTGGGTTAAATTCCTGTCCCGCTGTCTTTCTGCATGAAGTTTGCATGTTCTCCCTAAGCATGTGTGGGTTTCTTTCTGGGTACTCTGGCTTCCTCCCATAGTCCAAAAACATGACTGTTAGGTTAATCGTCTTCTCTAAATTCTCGTGAGTGTGTGCGTGAATGGTTGTTTGTCTCTGTGTTGCCTTAAAATTTTGAGTGCTGTTTGTGCCTATGAAAAACAAGTACACTGGAAAAAAAAAACAAATTTAGATAAGTAATTTTTTCTTAAAATATGTGCAATTGTTCTCGAATTGAGGAGATAAAATACACATTTTGCCAATGGAATAATACTATTTAGATTTAGAATAAGAAAACACAAATGGATTGTCTTATTTCAAGTGCATATTATCGAATTATCTTATTTTAAGTGTGAAATACTCATTCCATTGGAAAACTATATACATTTACCTATTCAAATCAAGGGTAAATACACTCAATTTAAGAAAATTTTACTTGTTTCTAGATCATTTTTCCAGTTTACACTTTACTTAATTTGTTTAAATAAACCTAACTAAACAACTTGGATGTAATTAAGTAAATGTTACTTAATATCTTGAAAACTGTATGTGTTATGGAAACTAAAATTCACTTGATACTAGCCAGTGAGTGTTAGTTGATCATTACACTTTTATTCTAAAGATTTATAAACACCATAATCTGTGATGCCAATAAACATGGATGACACTGTTGATATGCATAAAAAAAACAACTACCTAAACTAGATTTTTTTTCTTGTGAACTTATTGAAATACTTTGAAAGTAAATGTATGTTTTTACCCTTATTTTGACTAATAATGCTGTAAAGAAAAGAAATAAAAAGGGAGCAATATAAAAGCAAAAGGAATTCCTATGCAATAGCTTAATGTAAAAATTGAAATACTAAATTAGCTAAATCTATAGGTTTAGTTGTTGTAATTAAGAAGAAACTGATAAAGAATCCCCATTATCCGCAGATAGAAAACATCTCTGGCTGAACATTTAGAGCATAGCTAAACTGTAAACAGCTCTGATGGAAATTAGGGGCACACCTTGTCTGCAACTTGTCTACAGTCTCTAAGTACTTCAGCAATATATATATATATATATATAATTATATAATTTTGGAACATAGCCAGTCTAATTTTCTTCACAGCAAGTAATATTTATGCTGCAAATCAGTTTAAAAAAGACAATAGGGAGCTAAATAGATGCATCATATATGTTTAAAATATCCAGTAAAGACACATTTTTAAACAGCAAAAGAGACAATATTAGTCCTATAGACAAGGTTTAAGTCTTCTTAACCCTACAGTGGGATGTATTACCCTTAGAGCAGTAGGGTAGGTTGGCTGTCTGTGGTTACTGTCTCTGCCCTTTATGTCTCTGCTGGGACACCATACACATTTCTCCCAGTGGCATTCTGCCAAAGCCAGAGGTAGCAATCCATGAGTGAGTGTTGCCTTAGCAGTTAAAAAAAGATCTGTTTTGATGATTCCCTTTTGCCTATTTATTCCCATGCTAGCTTGGCTGGATCTACAGAATTAGATCTGCTAGGGAGGAGAGGGGAATTAAAGTTCAATCATTTAGGTTTTCTGCTACCTTACCATTATTGTTACCAAAAGGGTTGTACATTAAGATTCTCCTTGTCTCCCTTCAACCACTAAGACTGAAAAATGCATCATAAGGGACATGATATGGTATTTTATGGTTTGGGCTATAAATGTAATGCATGATGCACAGAGAAGTACCATAAATTCATGTTAACCCTTGGGCTTGTCTCAGTGAGATACACGTGCTGTTACCTTTTAAGTGGCATAATTTTTCCTTATGCATTTTCTGACTTCTGCTGTTCATTGCAATTGTATCATAACCCTTCAGCTCTTTCAAATAGCGTGTTGCTAAAGGTTCAAACAACAAACATGGATTTTGGCTTCTGTTAACATTTTTTTTTTCTTCTGGTGGAACTTTTGAAGTGCACAATGTCTTTCTAAGCCATTGATCTCTGTCACTCCTCCAGGGATACTGAAATAAAACTGCACAGAGTAGGACTACATTTATCTTAGTAAGTGATTTCCAAAGGCAGCGGATTGCATTGCACTTTATTTACAGTTACTGGGGCATAAAGTGCTGAATACAATACATGCTACACACACGCACACACACACACACACACACACACACACACACACACACACACACACACACACACACACACACACACACACTCAGACCTGCCCACCACCAACACACACAGACACAAACACACAAAATCACTTCACAAATATTCACTGTTTTGTTTTGTTTATTGGAGAATAAAATAAAAACAATAAAGCCTGAAAGTTGCAGTTGAACTGTGAAATAATTGAGACATTTCAAGGAGTTTGAATGTTTTTACAAAGTCCTTTAAAGGCATTACATTTGGAAAAAGAATCTTGTGTGATGTATTCGAAGAGAAAGAATGCACTGTTACTGTCATGAAATAAACAGCTGTGTAAAGAATTGCATTTTTAAACATGAAGGTGTTTTTGAAAGATTTTCAAAGTTTGAGTTGTAAACAGCTTCACCTAAACAGAACATGTCTCCATCACTGTAACCAATATTTTGGAGTCAAAACAAAACCATCCTAACATGTACAAAATTATATCCTACCATCCAGACAGCAAACATTCTTTTTTATTTAGAAAAAGCACAAGAAGAGAATGTTCTTGTTTTCCTGCCTAGTGCTTACTCTGTGGTAACATGTATATTTATAATGTGTGACCAATGTCTGGATACCTTCTGAGTGTTGTTCCATAACAGCACAATTTTGCACTGGACAGATCTCTAAATACAATGTGGCCATCTGCTCTAATTAATATTTATATAAACTGATGTTTAATAATATAAAACTGTTTGAAACCACAAAATTTACTTTAAGGAGTCTGGATTTGTTGCTTCTATCACTGTTGACCTAGATTATTTATTTTTTTTGTAGCTGCATATGTTCCTTAGAAACTAAGCAAATGTTACAGGAAAACTCCTTGGTGCTGGACAAAACTGTATGATTTAGTAAAAAGGAAGTTAATTTATCCGGTTATCCATGAAGTAGACATCGGTCATCAGCCACAACCCCAAAAGCAGCCAATAACAGAGCTACATTTTAGTGGGTGGATGTGGCTGATCCTTTCAAGGGAGAGTTTCTGTTTTGTGAAAAAATATTATTGGTTGGTAGATTTAAACCCCCTCCTAATTAACCCTGCCTAGATAAGTGGGTATAGACCTATAGATGGATGGATAGTTATCTCGACTCCTCCTTTAGTTTTAACTTTTATTAACAATTCAATCCCTGTGATTGTGTGTTTTAATGATTGCAGGAATTACATGTAACATGTAGGAATATTAGGGTAAACAACTATGAGAGGTTAGATTGGGAGAAAGATTGGGCAAAGTTTAGAAAAGTTTACATCTACTAGATGTATTGGACACATATTAGATACTGAAGAGCAGTGGTTTTCCGAATTTAGACTCATAGTCTTCCAAACGTTTTATACATCACCAAGAACTATTTGTGGTTGTCAAATAGTTCATCATCTGAATAAGACATATGTTATTTCTGCAAATGAAATGAGGATTGTTTTTGTTGTTGTTGTTTACTACTGACAAAAACTTTTACTTTTCCTTATAACTATTTGAGCTGGCATTAAACTCACCATCTCAATAAGTATTTAGTCATTCACAGCACAGGGCTCTGAGTAGTCACACTGTTTACTTAAGCCTGCTTCTGCATTCTACCCTCAAACATAAGAGGGGCTCCTAACAAATCACTCTTCTTCAAAGCCTCTTCTTCAGAAACAGTGTTTTTTTGTTTATTTGTTGGATTTTGGCTGTGGTCCACATGAACATAGTGCAGTTTCAGCTAAATGTATTGATTTACAACACTTACATTCTCTTCCCATGACTTTCTAGGCCAATTGACCCAAAACTTTCCGCTTCCTGATACAGTTTCCTTTTCGGCACAACTGGATTTTTATTTTAGTGGGTTATGAATGTTATTTCAATGCATATGGGTAATAAAAATTCTCTCACGTGCAGCTGCTCACTTGTTGACATTCCGCATTCAGCTCAGGGCAAACAAACATAAACACAGGGAAACCATAAAAGCATGGAAGTATATATATATATATATACATATATAATGTGGCGGAGAATAGTAAGATTCCCTATGGTCACCCTGACCACCATTGGTTTCCATGTAAAGCACCACATTCTGATAAGTCAACATATTTGTGAGGGTGTCCTCCACAATTCAGTTTATGGCTCTACTGTCTTTTAGGATGTGGCTCCGACCTGTCGCCATGAAAAAAAGGGAACTGCTTTGAAATTATTTTTGCCTTTTGAACCCAGTTATTTACTCAGTGTATTTTCTTTTAACTAATTTGAGAACATGCTTGCTCCATGGTCAGAAAAATGAATGCTTCTGTAAGTTTTTTTTGTGTGTGTGTGTGTGTGTGTGTGTAGATCAATAATTATCTCTTTGATAAAAGATAAGTAGTGATTTGAATAACCTTCCAGAGGATGCTTTGAAACAGGTAAGACAAAAAGCTTGTGTCTGTGTGGTTACCATATAGACAAAGTTAAATAGGAATACATTAGTTATTTTAAGTCATTTAGATTAGCTTCAAATCCCATATTGCATGTTTAAAGAGAAACAGGTCCAGATTTGAAAAAGTCAAAATTCAGTTTAGATTTTCATTTGGTATATCACTGATGGAAAATTTCTAACCATAACAATTTAATTCAGGAAAATACAGTAAATGAGATCTAATACTAAAATGGTGAAAATAGCAACTGTTGGTTTGCTGAGTGAGCTCTTCTTTCTGCTGCCCAAAAAACCTTCAAAAAGAGGGAATCCTTTATTATTCTTGATTGGGATAAATGTAGAGCAGGCCTGCACAAAGCATTTTATTCTCCATGCTTTATATGTACAGTACCAAGCTGGGTAAAAACACTGGAAACTAAATTCAGAGCATAACCCGGATAAGTTGTTTTTATTCAGTTTGGTACTCTTTCTAATGTTGCACCAGGAAACCACCAATATGGCCTCTAAAATAAGCAATACTCTAAGAATGACCTAAACCATAACCCTCAAACATTATGAGGAAAAACAAAATGACTTACTAAACTCATTGTGACACACAGCATCTTGCATGAACCGAATTCTAATACAATCCAGCACTGAATGGATGTCAGTTAAAATTAGTTTGTAAAAATGAATCCTTTTAAAGCATTAAGTTTGCAGTAATCTCCCTTGTGGATCAAGCCTTTCTACTCACTGATAAAAGAAAAAAAAAGCTTAATTCTGTTTAACCTTAACAAACCTCTGTTTTGCAGAATGAAGCTAAGCTGTGTAAACATGCAATGTGTTATTGTTAGATGAATGGACTATATGCCCAACTCCACTACTTCCTGAACTTCAGCCAGCTCCTTTGTTTCCTGTCTTTCATTACTCAACAAACTGATTAATCCAGGTATGTCTAATTAATGCTGTCATGGTTACTGGGGTCAAAGACACCTCAACTAATCTGTTTGCCCAGTAATGTGAATAACATACTCAAAAGACAAATGTAATGCCATCTAAGGTAATAAAATAATCCTCCCGTGGACATGAACAATCTGCAGTCCTATTTTAGCTTGAAATAATAGTAAAATTGTTCAATTTAAAACCAAAATAGGGCTTTAAATGGTGCAATTTGAGCACTATGATTGAAGGCACTTTTAGAGTAATGTTTATACATGTGAAATGTTCACTATTAATATTGAGTAATTCTGCCATCTGCTGTTGGAATTATGAACTACAAGATACCTCTTGGGATTTCAACAGCCAGTTCTGCAGAACTCCATACACAAATAATTTTCCCTAACTCTTTAACGCCATAACTCTTCTTTTCGTATGAGTAAGATTAACACACATATACACACACAGACAAACACATATGGAAATAACAGAAGTAGGGAAACTTAGGTTTGACAGAGGCAAAGCAAGGTGACAAAAGAAAGTTCTCAGTTACAATCAAGACTAAATAATGTGAAAAATAGCACAATTTAAAATGTTTAACTGTATTGTCTGCAAAGTAAATACATGCATACGTACATAGATATATAAATAATACTAAATAAATAACATATTCAAATATCCTCCTCTGGTGGAGATTCTGGTGGCCTTGTTTGCATTTTAACCAGAACTGAAAATCAGCTCCACATACACTCTCAGGGGGGCGCCATCAGCCTCTCTGCTGCACAAGCCTTGCTTCCAACAGATTGCTCTTAAGAATGCCAAGTAATAATGAGAAGTTTTCTTAACCTCCTGCCGGATTACCTAGAGAGCTTTGTCTCTTGTTGACTTCATCAAAAAAAGGACACCCCCACACCTCACCCCATTTGAACCATGACTCCATTTTAAGGCCATGTTTAAAACTGCTCTATACAGCTCCTGTCAGTGAAAAATACAGCATGAGTATGGTATATAAAACAATTCAGACTGTGCCTAAAGCTAAATATTACAAAAATTACCAAGTTACAATCAGATAAATCATGAAAAATGTATCTTTGCCATGTTATATTGGTTTAAGCCAACTTGAATGCAGAATAGAGTCACATGAATTGATGAGTCTTAAGCTTAAAAAATGAATGTCTGGTTTGGAATACCTCTTTTTAAAATCTAAAATCTTAGGTCATAAGTACCATACCTTGACAAAATTGAACATACCGCCTTAAACAGTTGATGACTTTACAACTAAAAACTATAAGGATTGTTGTAGTTTTGTTTGACAGTAAAATGTAACATTGTACTCATTTGGGAAAAAGGGAAGTAAAGTAAGTTATGAAGTGGGAAGAAATGTATTCTGAAGCAAAGAAGAAAATACATGAACCAGATTGGCACTCTCCTAGTCTGCTGTTTGCTTGTTTTTCAAATTGGATTTGATACCGATTGGTTCACCTGGTTCGGAAGGTTTCCACTGAGACCTGCAGTCTGTTTACACTGCTGATCCAACATGCTGTAGACATTCAGCATTTGGGCCTGCAGGGTTTGGATGTAAGGGAAACATACTCTGGCTGCCAGCGCTTCCCCAAGACACTGCAGGGGATCATGCAGGCATCTTCATGTCTCTATCACAAGCATGCCTCAGGGATGAGGATAAGGAGGGATTTTCTTGAAAAGCAAATATCCCCTGGCAGGATGTATGTTTTGGTTTTGTGTTCTGTTAAATGATGGAATCAGACTGCTTGACAATGTGGCAGCTGTGACACAAATGAAAAAAAACACAAACTTAAATAGGAAACAACAACATGCTGCCTTGTGTCATTAAGGTATAAAGCCACTCCTGTTTTTTGTTTTGTTTGTTTTTTTATTTCATTTCACATACATAGGGCTGCATTTAACTTGTTCTGTTAAATTGGCTTGGTTTACATGAACATGTGTTTTTCATTGTGGAAAAAAAGCCAAATCTACTATAAAACCTGAGCAAAGCTTTATTTCAATAATTTTTTTCTTATTCAAATAGCATAGAATTAAGTTTCTGACATAACCGGATACTTGGTAAAAATTCCAATTCAAAATTTGTGTACCTTTTGTCAGTGTATGGTCCTAAATCAAACATATTGTCTGATCTTCATAGGCAATAAATAAGACATCAAGCAGAGCAAAACCAGGCATTTGGAAACTTTATTAGAACACCTATTATATGTTGAAAGAAAACATGCAGGATTTTCTACTTGTGTTTCTTTGTAAACATAATAACATACGGTACATCAAGATGCAAACATTATTGAATGCTGCTGTTATTCGTAGCATTGAGCAATTTGTCAGTTTCTCTCTTATTTTAGTGTTGTAGTATGAAATACAGACTCTATCTTGACAAATGAAAATGCATTCTTACATTAAGCACCACAATATTGCATTAAGGAAGCATATTTCCTAAATTAAGAAATGAAAGCTGAGGTTTATATATGTGGCAAATGTCACAGTGACCATTGATGAGTGCCATCATAAATACTTTTAAAGAAGAAAGCTGTTTTAAAGTAAGTGATACAATATTAGCTGGTTCATCAACCAATGCTCTTAAAATAAGACCAAGGCAAATGTGGATTTATCTTCCCAGAATACTAACATCAACTACTGACTCATAAAAGAGAACATAAGCAGCTACAGTTTGGATGAACTTCTCAAAAAATCATTTCTCCCTGCCGCAGTCGGTGCACAAAATGTCATCCCTCTGGGTGAGGAAGCCACGTCCCACCAGCGACACAGAACACTGCATACAGGAGAAACACTCACTGTGCCATTGACGCTCCTCAAATGAGACATACTTGGCACCTGCCAAACCTGAGCAAAACAAAGTACATTTTTACACACAACAGCTAATATTTGAGAAGCTAATGAGAAATGTTTGCATACATTCTTATTGGGCATTAATGATATATTAATTTGGGGTTAATGTGGGTGTTTCTTTTTCTAGTTTTGACAAATAAAAACTATACACAATAAAGAGATGGTTGGATGCAATATTTAGACATTTTTTCTGTTGTTCCCAAATCCTGTTTGTTTCCTGACAAGGACAAGAATCTGACTTTAAATCACAGTCGTTTAATTCTCAGTAGGTTGAGTATAGGGCTTTTGGAAGACCATTCATTTAATCTTTTTAAAAGCTGCTTTGATGTTTGTTTGGGCTCATTATTCTGCTGGAAACCACTGTTGCTTTCAAGCATTAACACATTTGAAGCAAAATATACCCCAATGATGAAAAGAAACAGGGCAGGGTGTTTTTCAAGAAGGATTATTAAAAGCTTCCAAACAGGTTCAAGGATGCAAAGAAAGTGACTTCTATTGAACACCAATGTCATTGTATATCAACTGGAAAAAGGTGTGTGATTTCTATGTACCTTACTAAAGGGAATTTCATGTTTATAGTTTTAAAATCACTAAAGTCAGCTCATTAATTTCTGAATGTATGTATGGATTGGAACAATTCTGCAATAAGTATGATGTACAAGCCTTATGTATTATGTCAAGTATTATGACATTTTTTCGCACATCAAGTGTATGTATAATTCAAGGCCCATATAAAAGACCTCCTTCAAAATAAACAAAGCAATAAATGATGATATGGGGAATGACTCACTAGAAATAGATTTAGTGCAACCCACACACTTCTTAGCATACAGGTTGCTGAAGCACTCCAGGCAGTAGGGGTAATTCTCCCTGGAGGTGAAACGCTTCCCTGATAGCTGCTTTCTGCAACCAATGCAGAGAAAGCACTCACGATGCCAAGGCTTATCTTGATATGTCACACCTCCCGTTGTGATGGCCTGAACATAAAAGAAACATGTATAGGAAAAAAAGAAAAAGGTTTTCTCTCCCACACTGAGCTGCAGTCAGTGATGGAGTCAAGATAATTTACCTTTTTACAAGCACAGCACTGGTATGCAAACTGCTTTTCAAAGCAGGGCACACAGAAGTAGCCGGAGTCTTTGGGGATGAAAGACTTGGTTCCTATTGGCTGTTGGCAGCGGTGACACAGGAAGCAAGTCTCATGCCAGCTGTTCCCCTTGTACTCCATTTTTCGGGAACCTGGCAAACGAAGCAAGAGCAACTAAGCCAGCATATGGTACCTCAATGGCAGAATAGACCCTTCCTAAAATAGTTGGCCAGAATCAGACATGCAAAGTAGAGTAGGGCTTATAGATATACTTGCATGAAATTTGGCTTATAAAAATTTTGTAAGATCATATCTTTAATAATTTACTGCAAATAGTTTAAAAGATATAATGTTGTAAATATTTTTTTATATTTAATAAACTAAATATTTTGTATGACCCAGCTAAACTAGATTTTATTCTCAAAGCTCGAATCCAAATCATTGATAAGGCTTCTGATGTATTTCTTTTCCTGCTATTAAATACAACTCTTGGCTAGAGATTGATTTCTACTTATTTAAAAAAATGTTGTTGACAATTAAGAGTCTTCATTGTTACTATGGAAACATAATGAAATTATAAAAGAAAAAAAATAGGGCAAATTGTCCAGACTGCCTACACATTCCATGACTTTTATTTAGTGGGCCTACATTTATTGAGTGGGCCCCAGATCTTAAGATATATAAATCCAATGGAAATCTTAATGAATAGATTATTACAGTAATTTTGATCATGTTTATATGTGCGGCTGCTATATTAGACGCTGAACTGCAGGTTGCTTTCCAACTTCTGAAGATCTTAAGGTGGAATTTCAGTTCATTTGGAAATTCTAATATTTCTGGGGACAAATATTTCTTATAAACATTTAATTGGCACTGAGATTGTTCTTGTTACAACTTGAAAAATTTGAATTTTTTAATTAGTTTTGCTTATAAATACTATAAGCAATAAGAGAAGATAACAACTGTGCAAACCAAAGAGCCATTTCAACCCTTAGCTTTCTATGACTGAAATGAACTCTTCTTAAACCAAAAATCCATTTTTATTTAATTTTTGAGAAATATCTACTTGTGTTGCCATTTTAAAGAATGTTAATTCTATATTACATATATTATATAATGTATATCTTACATTATATATATTACAATAAAGAACAACATTAAATGTTGGTCAACAATGTTTTCCTTTTTTGTTGTGATATCAATATTTTGAGAAAATAAATCAAAAAAGGCATTTAGTTTTAAACCTCATAAAAAGAAAACAAATAGATATGCAAAATTCTGTCACTTTTAGTGACATTAACATTTATGAAACAGTTTTGAATCATTTTAAACCAGAGTTACAAAGAGCTATTGTATGAGGGCATGGATTATCAGTGGCCCTCTGTCAGCCCACTCCATAAAACAATAGGGAAAAACCTACTGGAGCTTTGTTTGCCCTGAAATGCCAGCTGTTAAAGAGCATGCTAGTTTTTTTAAGGGCAGAGCTTAATTGATGTTAAAAAGCAACATTTTATATGAAATGAAAGATGAGAAAAATAATGTTATGTTTGGCCCTTGAAGCACAGCTCCAGAAACATTTGGCAAATCCCTCTATAACATTGATATATCTTTTTTAAAACCAGAGATTAAAAGCTAATCTAGTGGCTTAGAAAACGTAGATGCGAGAGCAACTGCAGAATAGTTATTAATAGACATTATGTTAGAGTGGTTTTGTTTGCAACTGTTGAGCGTTGTCAAGACCAAGCCTGAACTTTCTATTTCAGGAACTACTTAAGATCACTTTATCCATTCAATATATCCGATTTTACATGTGGATTAAAACAATATGATTTATACTTTATCTCACATGGATGCCCGTACCTGGCATGATGGTTTTCTTGCAGGTGTTGCACTTGGAAGAGTAATCATGTGCATAGCATTCAGTGCAGAGCAGTAAATCCTCCTTAGCTGCAAAGGCCTTCTCTACCAGAGAGCGGCTGCACTTTGCACACTTGAAACACTGTTCATGCCAGTGGCGATCCTTGTAGGACAGGTCCTAGAAGCATTTACCACACAATACTTTAACATGTTCAAGCTGTCTCTGTTTCATATAATTATTCTTCACGGCTCTAATTTCTTGTTAATGTTGAAACCCTATAAATGGTTATCTCAGGGCATCCTTGCTCTTTTCTTACCTTAAAGTTACAGCCAATAGGTGAGGAGCATGCTTTACAGCAGTTAGCAAACAGGTTCTCATAACACTTTGTGCAGTACTGTGTATCCTCTTTCATGATGTACTTCTTCCCCAGCAGAGAGTCTTTGCAGTAATGGCAGTCGAATCGATCAACGGACATTTTTGTTTTCTCTTCTTTTATCTGTAGACCAAACAGAGTAGCAGCATGAACAATCGACAATGAAGACAAATAGAAAATATTGTACAAGAGATGTACTAGTCCCTGGACATCCTCTTACTCTTCTCGTACAAAAAAATTAGGTATAAAAAAGTTTCTTTTCTTCCCAGAAAGAAGTGCTGAAGAAGTGTGTATCTGAGCAGATACGAGGCAAGAGTGAGGCTGAAGTCAGGGACTGTGGAAGTTGATGGATTCAGGCACAGGGATGAGGCAGGGATTGAAACTGGGGTCAGGGAGGATTATGGGGTATCTACTGTGGGGCTCTTCTATAAATACAGACCTGCTCATATTAGTGGTGATCTCTGGAGGGAATGTGCATACTGCACTGAATCATTCTTCACCTTTTAAGGGAGGTCATGGTAAACCCATCACAAAAGCCTTTGATCCTGTTTCCGTATTGCTAATTTATCCCAAAAATAATAAAACGGCAAGAAATTTCATCAAAGATATAAATATGGTAAAAAAAAGTCAGAAGACTTCCGAAGTCAAAAGACTTTTAATGATTAAGTGATCAATTATTGCCGCATTGTGGTCAAACAGCCTAGACAGCTGGCCGTTTGGATTTCATGACTTGTGTGGAAACACTTGTCAAAGTTGTCGGAGACGCGAGCAGTTGCAGATGGTTGATGAAAGGCAAGTGCCAGGAGCAGCTTTGTGGATGCCAGGTACTGAACCATACTGCCAGGAGCTCTCACTGTTTGCTGGGAACATCTTGGCAGAACGTCACAAAGTGAAAGCTGTGGCTTAGTGCATGCTTAATCCATCCCCGTTGAGATAAAGAGGAGGAGGACCAGAATAGGCAGTTTAAACATATACTTTCTCGCCATCCATAGCACTGCTTTGATTGCAGCTCATCTTTGGTTTGACAGACTACACTGTTAGGAATTAAAATGATTTTTTTAGGAATCACAAATTCCAGTGACATTACCTTGCAAATGCACTCATAATTCCAGGCCTTTTTTTTGGTTTTTATACTACAACTACAAACATCATGTATATTATTTGAATCCTATTAAAAAGATAAACAAAAAGTAGAGCCTAATTGAGGAATGAAATGATTACTGAAAACAAAAGAAACTACAGAGACGTGATTGATGACGTCACAATCAGAACAAACTTAATCAAAGAATCAGCCAAAAGGTCAATAGTATCTCTGTAGAGGATGTGGAAATCTACAACTCAGGTGTGAACATCTTTGGACTAGGCAAATATACGTCATGGAATACACAAACCTGTACTATGTGAAAATGGCAGCACAAAAACAATGACACCCTGAAGGTTGAAGCAATAAAAGTAACAAGAAAACTCTAAGAAAGCCTAGATTTTGGCCAAATTTCAAAGTTGGCCAAAATCGAGTGAAAGAACGCCGCACATTAGCCTAAATTAGAGTATTAGAGTAGCATCATCATACTGCAGGGATGCATGTCAGCAAGGGCAGGAAATCTGGTAAGAGTTGTGGATTAACAGTTCAGGGTTAAGTAAAAGCCAAGGAAAACTGTCTGAGGCTGCAGAAGAATTGAGACTGCAGAAGAGGTTCATTTTTAGGCAGGACAATGACCCTAAACACACAGCAAAAGGTGCAAAGGTGTAGTTTAGAACAAAGGACATTCTTCAGTTAAAATGTTCTTATCAAAGCCCAAATATTTGTAAATGAGAATCTTTTTCAAAACTGAAATTAATGCTATTCTTAGACCCTTACTCTTGATTCTGTCTAAAGTTGTGCTATTTAGTGCATTAGCAAACATTTCAATCTCGTGCACATCTGACTGAGACAACATAAGATGCACTGTGTTTGTCTACTTCTAAATAAAAATAAACAAAATGAAATAACAGTTGTAATGCTTGATAAATGTTTAAACTAATCAGTGTCACAGATGATGAACAAGTAATTTCTGTTCAGGCCTTTATATGTATCAATTTCCAATAAAATATGGGGGTGGGGTCTGGAGTCAAAAATAGCTTGGGAGGACCACCAGCCTAATCCCTCACAGATGCACACAGGAAGGTCAAAGAGAGGGATGAGCCTGAAAGGAATGCAATTTTTTTTGAGGATGAACTCTCTTCCCCTGCGTCTTTATTTGATATTTGCCCCCTGCACAACCCCTTGCAAAGAGACATATATGGACTTACCAACTGGTAATGAGTGTAACCCATCTTTGATCAGCCAGTAATGCCGTAACACGGTCCTACATTGTATATGGGTTACATCTACCAACCTCCAAAAGGAGGCTGAGTTATTTTTGACCCATACCAAGCATGTTATGTAAGACTTTCATCACAATCACTATGTCTGATTTGAAGTCATCCCCTACTTGAGATTTCTTTTTTTTTTATTTCTAAGTGGATAAATTCTCAGGATTACATGCAGATGCATGGTGATCTGGATTAAATCACCAGTGAATGAAATCCTCTCTTCTTGTGGGGCCTATATGAGTGATTGATGATCACAAAAGCCATGCAGACATTAAATAAGCCCTCAAGCAACTACATGACAACTGCAGCATTGTCTCTTCTAATCTTTGTTGTTGCACACATCTGTCATTATGTGACATCTAAACAAGTAGTAGCGTGACCTATATTTCCTATAAAAAATCATCATGGAAAGCTATGAAAAAATAAACGGCATCTCAACAAAACAGATTATAATCTGATAACTTCGACATGTAATCTACATAAGTGTTCCTATTTTTGTGATTCACCTCAACATAACTAACATTGTTGTAGTTTGAAGCTTCTAATATTAACCTGCACAACAGGCAGTGCAAACTCTAGTGAGCAAAAATGTTGGTGATTTTGCATATTCCTTTTTTGCCTTGTAATCTACTGAAATCAAGGGGTATAAATCTGCCAAGAGGTTTTGTAGGGAGAATGTCTATATCTAGTAAATAGACCTTTATTTGACCTGGACTCACATGTCCACCTAATTTATTCAAACGTTACGATTAGATGTCCGCTGCCCTCCCATCAGGCTACCTCAAAGAAGAGAAGCATTTTCTCTGCTAACTCCTAAGAGGTGGGTTGGGAGATCAACATGACACAGATGCATTTCTGTGAAGTTTGCTTTACTTTGCAGCACCAAAGCTGACAGCTGGTTGGCATGGAGATGATAACATAAGTGGCTCCCATTAGGCTAGAACGATGGGCAGCTTTAGTAGTTAATGAGAGGGGTCACACAAAACTGTCCTTCTGAAGGCCTCTGTGCTCTGCTGCCATGTTGAGAGCTTGCTTTCAACACAGTATTTTCAGCTGAACAGGATAGTCACACAGGGGGCTGCAGGAGGTAAAGATGTACAATCATCTTAGTCTGTAGTCTCACAAAACTATAAACCGCTTCGGCAAGGGCCTGTGAATGCCTTCATTAACTCATCCCAATTCCTGGCAGTCCTCAGTAAATAGAGGCTTTGCATTGGGTGACAAGAGTGGTCACTGTGGTTTGGATAAAGTTGGCATTTTAGCCCATGTTTGATGCAAAGAATGTCTCAATTTCAATTAAAACAAAAGAACAGTTGAAGTAATTACAATGGAAATACAGCATAATTCGACAAAATTTTATTTATGTTTATATCCAACATATCAGTCTTCTACCCTTGCCCCTCACAATCCCTGGTACAATAGGTTGTCTGTGTTAAAGACTCATTCATTATGGGCACTGTGTATACATAAGTTTTATGCTTATTTTTGCAGTTTGTTAGTAAAAAATGCCATTTAAACACGAGAGTTACTTAGTAGGGGAAAGGGAACTATTTGAATATTGTATGGAAGGGTAGTATTTCTTGCCAAGCATTTCATAAAGTAAAATGCAAATTTTGTAAGGATTCATAAAGTAAAATATTTTGAACCTTCAGAAAGCTGGCTAAAGACTCTCTGACACTGCTCTGAACTGGTTTAAATCGTACCTCACTGACAGAACGGAGTACATCTCAATTGGAAATACAACTTCTCTGCAACATAAAGTCACCTGCGGAGTCCCCCAGGGATCAGTACAATTTTCTCCAGTTGAACAGCTCCGCAAAACTGAGGCAATCCTTGTTGGCACATCACACCAAGTCCTGTCATCCTCCATTACCGGTATAACCATCTCTGGCCAGGAAATTCCCCTCTCCACAATAGTCACCAATCTCCGTTTAAGATTTGATCCACAACTCACCTTTGAAGCCCATATCAAACACCTCTGCAAAATCTCCTTTTATTATCTAAGAAATATTTCAAAACTTCGTTCTACACTCACCTTGGCTGATGCAGAAAAACTGGTCCATGCCCTTGTCTCCTCCAGGCTGGACTTTTGTAATGCACTACAGTGGATTCAGAACAGTGCTGCAAGGATCCTGATGAGAGTTCGAAAGTACGACCACATCACACCCATTCTCCACTCCCTTCACTGGCTTCCTGTTTCTGCAAGGATTGAATACAAAGTCTCAATTCTCACCCACCAGTGCATCTATGGAAATGCCCCCCTGTATCTGAAGGAACTGCTCACCCCTCTCACTACAACACGATCCCGCCGCTTAAAACACTCAAACCACCTCCTCCTCCCCAAGACTAAACTAAGCACCATGGGCACCATTGGCGATCGAGCCTTCTGCTCTGCCGCTCCTCGGACCACTATGAGATTTTTTTTTAAATGTAAAGTGCATTACAAATAAAATGTATTATAATTATTATTATTAACTTTCATTGTAATTTTTATGAACAAGTAATAGGTCCCAATTTGTCATATACAAATACATAAAGAGAAAATTAACAAAGATGAATTTAAAAAAAATGGAAAGGTAATTGCACAGATCTGGGACTTGCAATAAATCATGTGGGACTGTCAGGAGGGACAGATAGTCCCAAGGTTTGTTAAAATACAACAAAAACAATGGCAGTGAATGTGTTTTGCTTGGAATTGTATTATCTGAATATTTTCATCCTGCCTAACTTAACTCATAAAAGCTTTTATCTATGTCTGAAAATCTGACCATATAGCTTAGAATATCTATAAATATTGTTAGAATCGTTATATCATATAGCGATACCTCGATGCTAAACGAAGCAGCAATTTAACTGGAGAGTTTTACATCTCATTGGTGAAATTGACAGTTAAATTGGGAGTTATCAATTATGTGGGATGGCTTTGAAATTATATTTAAAGACCTCATTTTCATGCAAACTGATGTGCACTTTGCTTTTTTCCCCCA
Organism: Cyprinodon variegatus; assembly: GCF_000732505.1. Lineage (NCBI taxonomy): Eukaryota > Metazoa > Chordata > Actinopteri > Cyprinodontiformes > Cyprinodontidae > Cyprinodon > Cyprinodon variegatus. The sequence continues at coordinate 519,411 of NW_015151057.1, forward strand.
GACTGTTTAAGCTTACTCCCTCAGCCAGCTTGTAGATTCTCTATTGCCAATTACCACACAAGATAAGTATTATTAAAGCAGAACATTGGCAAGGACATCGTTTAAAGACAGAAGGCTCTAATTTGGTCTAATCTTAGAAACTCCTACATACACAGATTTGCTGCTAAAGAATCAGTCATTTTTCCATTTACTTAAGACTGAGTAACCGCCAGACGGGTGTGTGTGTGTGTGTATATATATATATATATATATTAAGAGAGAGAGAGAGAGAGACAGAGAGAGAGAGCAGGGATGGGCAACTTCCATGATAAAATGGCAAACATTTTTTCAGCGGAACCATTGCAGGGCCAAATGACCACAAACTCCAAAATTGGATATGTAAGACGCTACAAATGATTCTGAATAAGAACAAATTTTATATGACTTTATACAGTGTATCTGTATGTTGACTGCACCAACATACAACTATTATCTGTATATAAATGCATTTTAATATGTCCTTTAGCAAAAGACAAAACATTTGTTTAAAAAAGTGCAAAGGAATTTGAACTCATTAATAACATAGAACAAAAAAGCTTTAAAAAAACTGATTGCAAATAGCTCCCATTCAATAATAGCAGAAAACTCGACCACAGAGGCCTAACAATAATTGAAGCTAATGAGAGAGCTGTGGTTTGGCCTGATGGCTCACAATGGATTGGATGGCTATGTCAATTTTTGTGGTTGCAATGCGCATCAAATTAAACAGTGTTTCATCGGTGAGTCTGTTTTTCTCTATGGATTTTATGTGCTTCATGATGGAAAAACTGCTCTCGCAAAGTGCTCCCAAACATACTGGCTATTGAGGGGGCAAAATCTCTGAGATGTGGAAAAGGTGCCCCAAGAAGAAGTCTCAAAATAAAATTCCCCTCTCGTTGCACTTGGCTTGAAAAAACGGGTCTGCCTGCAGCTTGCAGAGTTCGAGCTGCAGCTCCGATGGTTGCACGCTGACCACAGCAGAGAGGGGGTCTGTAAATTGTCTGCTATTGTTTGGGTACGATGCACCCTCAATGATTTTTTTTTTTTTTATTAAATAATAAAATTATTATTGATCTATTCGCTGAGTGATGACAAGGGCTGTGTTGTTACACCTAAAGGCGTTACGCTGCCGTGCATTATGCATAAGTTTGGCTGTCGTTGGACATAAATTCTGGACTTGTTATGAATATACAATGTATACCCCCAAAAAATATTTTGGAAAAAATACATAGAAAATTCAGCATTTCAGAAGAGAAAAGAATGGCAACAAGATGATTATGATTCATGTTCTCTCTACTGTCCAGATATAAGCAAAACAAGCAAAACAAAAAAGCCAACCCAACAACTCCATGTCTGAACTACTGCAGCACAATGCGGGAACATGCATATGCAGCAGCACAAGAAGAAACAGTTTCAACATCCTAAAGATAGTGAACTTAAAAGAAAACAAAACCAGAGAGATAAAAAATGATAAACATATAATTTGAGGGAGGACTGGTTTTACTGGTTAGCCTTTCGAGGGAGGACATTTTTCAAAGTGCTGACATTGTTGCTGGTTCTAACTAGTTATTTTGCTAACAGTTAGGTTTAGGGTTAAAGGGCAGTGTCGCAGTGAGTTTGTTGCAGATACTTTTGATTTATGCCCAGTACTGAAACGTGGTCTGCGCTATGTTATTCCACACCACAACGCAAGAGGGAGGCCGAGGCGGTGAAGAAGTGGGGGCAAGTTTGTGCAACAACGGACGGGCATGAGGGTGAACAAGAGCGAGGATCCAGGTGCAAAAAGGATCCCAACGTTCTTGCGCACCTCTCTCTTCTGGCTGATCCATCTTCAAGAGGTGTCCTCCGCAATGGCGGTCATACAAACAAAACAAGCCGGTAATTTACCAAACAGGAAATACCCATAGTGTTGAGCGGATGTAGATTTGACCAATCAGATCCCTTCTGTCTGCAGCACTGTCTGCGGTCACCTACAATTTTGGAGATGTACAGCTGAGTGTCTGTGGCAGGGGCGGATGCACATTTGCATTCACAGCGACACACGCAGATGACCTGGTTTCTGAGTATAAATCAGCCTTAAAGTGTCAGTTGGGTTTGTGTTAGGGTAAGGTATGTTTAGGTTAAGGGTTATTTTTAGGGTTAGAAGGTTATGTTACTGTATGTTCATTTGGAAATGGGACAAACACTAAATTGTCTGGGTGGGATCTCTGGCAATGGGTCTGGGCCTTTATCTAGACTCATGTAGCAAAACTCTAGTTGCATGAATTCAGAGACCCAAAACCAAATATTTCATATTTCAAATATTATGTAACAATAAAGCCAAGGATCTGCCATGGAGTGAAATCAATGCAAGTCTTACTATTAGGAGTTTCAAGCAGCAAGTTGCTAAACTTTAGTCTAAATTTTCAATCTATTTTCTATTCCAGATTTTATTTTAATTCCAGCATGATCTCTGACTATTCTTTCTTTTGACAAAATAAGAACAGATTAAACCAGCATGCCCTAGATACCATCATACCAGTTGCAGGTTTAGTGACCGATAGTTTGGTCATCAACAAATAAAAATATAATTTTAATTGCAGAGTTACATAACATATAATGATGTAGCCTAATAAACTGGACAATTACTTCTAAGTTAACAATGTAGTCATTTAGCAAAAAACTAGGTTTGGATAACAGTTGACTGATTGCACAAGACTTCTATGTCAGGAAGATAAAAAAATAGGTGATAAATGGGGAATGTGACATTTTATCCTAAATTACTCATATTAATGATTTAAAGGAATAGTACACCCAAAACATGATTAGCCTTCATTTTCTACTCACCCCCATGCTGAACAACACTCTGGAGTACTTTTTTGATNTGGTGGTGCTGGACTGGATGCGATGCCACACAGATGACCTTGGAGTCTTCTGACTGCGAGTGGGACATCATCTGGGGGGTGGGGGGTGCCTCTCTCCACTGTTCACCACATCGTCCATCAGGGTTTGCATGGCTGACCCAATCGACGGCTGCCATGTTACTAAAAATATTTAAGAAGACGCAGGAAATAATGACTTTACTAAAACTGTTTTCATAACCCTGAAATGAGAACAGCTAAAATGTGATTCTACTTACCATCTAAATGTAACAGTGGTCGGGTAGACCCTCCTCCAGGGTAGACCCTCCTCCAGGGCAGACCCTCCTCCAGGGTAGACCCTCCTCCAGGGCAGACCCTCCTCCAGGGTAAACCCTCCTCCAGAGCAGACACCTCAGCAGACAGCTGGTCCCACCATGGAGCACCACTGACTGCCTCCAACACGTTCTCCCCTCCTCATCCTCTGGCATGTCATCCTCTGGGGCCGTGATGTCACCGGCTCCCTCCTCATCCTCTGGCATGTCGTCCTGCTCTTCATCCTCTGGGGCCGTGATGTCACCGACCCCTCCTCATCCTCTGGCATGTTGTCCTGCTCTTCATCCTCTGGGGCCGTGATGTCACCGGCTCCCAGGCAGATGTTGTGCAGGACAGCACATGCCGTTATGACCTGTAGAAAAAAAAGACAAAAATATATATTTTTATTCAGTCATCTATCTTTATTTCATTATCTTTATTACATGATTTATTAGAAATTAAATATTACTTCACCTAGATCCACTATTTAACTGTTTTTGTTTTTATATTTAGATTTGTTTCCCCTGTATTATGTTTTCTTTATATAATTGCAAATAAAATCAGGCAAATAATTATTTATTTCTCAATCTATCACAGTTTGGCTTCTCAACACAACATTAGTGATGGTGAAAGTAGTGATTTAGGTCAGTTATTTACAGGGTTTGTACACATTTAACTATTCAATTCAAATTACTCAAGTTACTGTTGGAAGCTGGAGAAGTACCACCTTTCTCCAGCAGAGTCCGCCGTGGATCCTCCTGAGCAGAGCCTCCTGCACAGCTGCTGCTCATTACCATCATCAGAGGATCCACTACTTGGCTTAGCTTGACTTAGCTGTCTTCAGACCTTGCCTCAACGCCACAGTGTTGATCCAGTTGGTTAGCACTAAGCCTAGATCCTTCTGAGAACCTTTGTTGACTTTTTGAATCCAAGCTGGATTCTAACTTCTGTCTCTGTTTTCAAGGAAACCAGTTTGTCTCCTGTGAAGCTCTGGAAGAGCTTAACCTCCCAAGCCTACCCTCTGAGCCAAACCTGAAGCCTGCCTTTGAGCTTTCATGCAGCCTTGGATCAAGAGCTGGAAACCCCAAGCTTCACTCTGTTCAAATCCTAAGAAGTAAGACGCTGAAGCAGCTTGCGGACTCTGCGAACCAAACTCTCTCCAGTTCCAACAACCTTCCTCTCCAAGCTTTAATCAAGGACCCTCAAGGTACAAGTCAGAAACAATCTAAAGACAAATCTCTAAGTGCCCTGCTAACTGAACTGTCTTCCTACGCAGACTCCGGTGAACCCGTGTTCCAGGACAACAACCAGAACCAGTATCATTGTGCTTGCAAAATAAACTCTGTTAAACTTTTACTGCTGTTTCCGTCTAGTGGTGTTCTGCATACTTGGGTCGCTTTAGAGAACCCATCATGACAGAACACTGCGGCCAAACACAAGGCCCAGCAGATCACCTCCGCCGTCGCTTGGAGGAGCAGGAAGCCCAAATCCAAGGACAAACCCAGACACTCCGTGAGTTATATCGCCTGGTAGACACTCACAATCATATGCTTCAGAGCTACGCAAATTATGTGAGCAATGCTAATGCCACGCCAGCAGCGCAACCATCTCCGGGTCCTGTTCCCCCTCCGAGGTCACCAGCAGTGACGTCATCAGAGTTCCGCCCTAACCTTCCTGAAAGATTCTCCGGTAATATGAAGGATTGCAAAGGATTTTCATTTCAAAGCCGGCTAATTTTTCAAAATGCTCCCAATAGTTTTCCCACGGATTATAAACGAATAACGTTTATTCTTTCTCAATTAACAGGAAGAGCCTTGGAGTGGGCTCAGGCCAGATTTTCCACCGATGAAAGCCTCAACTGTCGATATTCTGATTTTATTTCCGAATTCTCCCAGGTTTTTAACCAGGAATCTGATCAAACTATTGACTCTCGTGCTCTTTTCAGTATCAAGCAAGGAAATTCTTCTGTGGCTGATTTCTCCATCAACTTACGGGTTAAAGCAGCAGCTTCCAGATGGAACCAAAGTGCTCTGAAAGGGGCTTATTTTATGGCCTTAAATGAGAATATTAAGGACGAACTTGCAACCCTCGATGAACCTGCTACCCTCGATGAATTAATCAAGTTAACAATAAGATTGGACAACCGAATCCGAGCCAGAAATAGTTCCAAGCCAAGAAACCTAGGATCTCTTTCCGTTGCTCCTGCTTCTAATAACGTGACTGTTTTTTCTCCTCCCACAGAACAGTTGCCTAAGTTGAGATCTAAGACCCAGTCTCTCCCTCTGCCTGTTCAGGCGTCTCATTCTGGTGAAATGGAGGTCGAACCCATGCAGGTTGGACACACTAGGCTAACTCCAGAAGAAAGACAAAGACGCTTTTTGAGTAAACTCTGCATTTATTGTGGCGAGAGTGGACACTTCATCGCCTCCTGCCCGGCTAAGTCAAAAGCCTAGGCCCGTCAGAGGATCTGAGGAGCATGACGGGCCAAACTAATTCTAAGAAATCTCCTCGACTGATGCTTCCAGCCACTCTGTTTTTCGCTAACCAAAACCTCTCTTTCTCTGCAATCATCGATTCAGGCTGTGAACGGAACCTGATTGATTCAAATCTCGTCCAACAACTGAAAATTGAAACCATTCCCCTGACTCAACCTCTCCGTGTCGCAGCCATAGATGGGAAGAAACTTCACCAAGTTACCCATCAAACTGAACCCCTCAAGCTGCTACTTTCAGGTAACCACCGTGAGACAATTACATTTTTTGTTTTTCCCTCCGCATGCTCCCCTCTCGTGCTTGGATTTGAATGGTTGGAGAAACATAATCCACGTATCAACTGGACTGATCGTCACGTGGAGTCATGGTCTACGTCATGCCATGAGACATGCCTTCGTTCGGCAGCCCCCTTGGTGGGGTCTCCTAGGGGAGGGGGGGAGATGGATTCTCCTGACCTTTCTTCAGTTCCCTCAGAGTACCATGACTTGGCTCCCGTCTTCAGTAAGGTCAGTGCTACGTCCCTTCCTCCACACAGACCATATGACTGCGCTATCGAGTTGCTACCTGGAGCGCCATTACCCAGCAGTCGTTTATACAACATCTCCAAACCCGAATGAGAAACTATGGAGAAATACATTAACGAGTCTTTAGCTGCTGGGATTATTCGCCCGTCCTCCTCTCCTCTGGGTGCAGGATTCTTTTTTGTGGGCAAAAAGGACGGTTCTCTTACGCCATGTATCGACTACAGAGGTTTGAACCAAATTACAATTAAGAACAAGTACCCTCTACCTCTTCTCGCCTCAGCGTTTGAACCTGTTCAAGGGGCAACAGTCTTCACCAAATTGGATTTAAGGAACGCATATCATCTTAGGATCAGAGAAGGAGATGAGTGGAAGTGTGCTTTCAAAACCCCATTAGGTCAGTTCGAGTATTTGGTTATGCCTTTTGGTTTAACTAACGCCCCTGCCTGTTTCCAAGCCCTCGTGAACGACGTTCTCAGAGACTTTTTAAATGTGTTTGTGTTCGCCTATATTGACGACATACTCATTTATTCAAGGAACCTGTCTGATCATAAGAAACATGTCCGCCTGGTGTTACAGAGGCTACTGGAGAACAAGTTATTCGTCAAGGCAGAAAAGTGTGAGTTTCATCAACCCTCAGTTACCTTTTTGGGGTTTGTGCTCGAGGGTGGGCAGCTTAAGCCTTCTGAAGACAAGATTAAGGCTGTTTTGGAATGGCCAGTTCCTGAAAATCGCAAGCAGCTACAGAGATTTTTGGGGTTCGCCAATTTTTACCGCCGCTTCATAAGGAACTATAGCCAAACAGCCCTCCCTTTAACCTCACTGACTTCAGTTAAACGAACTTTTCATTGGTCCCCTGAAGCTCAGACTGCATTTGAGAAACTGAAATCTTTGTTTTCCAGAGCACCTGTGTTAATTCAGCCAGACCCTTCCAAGCAGTTCATCTTGAAGTAGACGCTTCAGATTCTGGCGTTGGAGCAGTCTTGTCTCAAAGACTCGATTCTGACCAAAAGATCCATCCATGCGGCTTTTTCTCTCGTAGACTTTCTTCAGCAGAGCAGAACTACGACGTTGGAGATCGTGAGCTGTTGGCCATCAAGTTGGCGCTGGAGGAATGGAGACATTGGCTGGAGGGAGCTGAGCACCCGGTTCTAGTTTGGACAGATCACAAGAACCTTGCTTACATCCAGTCAGCCAAACAGGCCAACCCTCGTCAATCCAGGTGGTCCATATTCTTCTCAAGGTTTAATCTCATTATCTCCTACAGACACGGATCCAAGAATGTGAAGCTTGACTCCCTTTCTCGTCTTTACTCCGTCGATCAACCCGAGACACCAGAGCCTGTCCTTCCGGCATCATGCACAGTCGGAGTTGTTAATTGGGAGATTTCCGATCTCATTAACTCCGCCCTGGCCACGGAACCCGACCCAGGTAACGGTCCAGCTAACAGAACCTATGTTCCATCTTCCGTCAGGTCCCGATTAATACAATGGATGCATGCTGCCAAATTTTCTGTCCATCCGGGAGTCAGTAGAACTATTGCTCTGATTTCAAGACGCTTCTGGTGGCCTACGCTTCACAGAGATGTAAAAGAATATGTGTTGGCCTGCCCCACTTGTGCCAGAAACAAGGCCTCACACCAGCCCCCCTCGGGTCTGCTACAGCCTCTTCCGATTCCTTCTCGTCCATGGTCCCATATTGCCATCGACTTCGTCACCGGCCTCCCTGTCTCTCGAGGTATGTCCACCATCTTCACCATCGTTGATCGTTTTTCCAAATCGTGTCATCTCATCCCTCTCAGGAAGCTTCCCTCGGCCTTCCAGACAGCTCAACTTCTAGTGAAACACGTTTTCCGGTTACACGGCATTCCCCAGGAGATCCTCTCTGATCGTGGCCCTCAGTTCATATCACAAGTTTGGAAGGCATTCTGCGCAGCTCTGGGCTGTAAGACATCTCTGACATCTGGTTATCATCCACAATCCAATGGTCAAACAGAAAGGATGAACCAGCAACTGGAATCTACCCTCCGTTGCCTCACGTCTAACAACCCAACCGACTTCATTATTGAGTGGTGAGAGCTGATGTTAATGCTTTCACACGGTTTTCAATAATG
>NW_015151057.1:528846-530635 GCF_000732505.1 Cyprinodon variegatus
ACATTGCTTGTTCTGTCCCTAATCATGCCAGACCTGCAAACCTTTTTCCATGTCCATTTGGAAACCTTGAGTTTCATCCAGTTTTGCAGCTCTGCAGTCAGGGATTCTTTGTCTCAGTCTCACAGCAGGGGCCCCTCAGTCTCAAATCCAGGGCATGGCCTTCATCCAGTTTGGCTCTGTAAGTTCTGAAACTCAAGAGAAACGTGTTGCAAAAGTTCTGTTAGCAGCAGTTTGGTTCTGAAGGGTTCGACTTATCCCTGATGGTTCTGGGGATCTGGTTCCCCCCGGGCCTGCATCTCCACTGTGGGCCACAGTGGGCCCCAGCTTTGAGCGTAGGAGCAGAAGCAGGCTGGATCAGACGAGGGAGAAAGAGAGAAGAGGCAGAATCCTCTGTGCTCTGTGGTTTTATCTGTCTTCACAGGGAGGGGGTAGGTTTTCACACCTCTGGTGGCTCGCATGTGACTTGCTGGTGGCTGCTTTTGCTGAAAAAGGGGGCACTGCTGAAGTCCCCCAGCTGTTATTCACCAAAGCTGCGTTTTCTTCTCTGGTCATCCTATCAGGATAAAATATGGACACTGGTTCCCACTGTCCAAAAAGTATGATCATGGCATATGGCATAACAAGGACGATTGAAATAAAAATGGTCAGAAACACCAAAATGAGACAGAAGTTGATGGAGCAACACTTAAATAAGCTGACTGTCCTTTCTAGATAAACTCCCATTATATCCAGACTCATTACTGCCACCACCGCACACCATAGTGGTCTTCACAGTACTACCCCACCAGCTACTGCTGGAGCAGGTCTTGTGCTCCACCAGAGGAAGGTAGGCTTGCTTTAGCTGAGTAGACAGGCTACCACCAGCTATTAAAAGTGACAGAATAGGATTTAGAAAATGGAGGAGACTTAATAAATACTACTGACAAGAAATCAGTGGTTCAAATCAATAGAACTGACTGGAGGTGCGTCCCCATCCAGTGATGTAGCAAGGGTTGTTGTGTGGCAGAATCTCCTCGGAAGGAGGCAGAGAGGCAAGCTGGACGTAAGAGTTCAGAACTGCATTGGATGAAAGCTTTAGGAGGGCGATGTCATACCTGAAATACAGAGAACTCTTTACAGAAACATGTTTGGTTGAAGTTTTAGATAAAATTGTAGCATTCATCTGGAAGTGAGATCAGTAATGATGCAGTTTTCCTGTATTATAAATGAATTTCTAGCCATTAAAATAGGTTTTCCTCACCCATTGGCAACACTGTTTGAGTTCCAGTTGGAGTGGATGTAGATCTGGCTGACGCTGATGATCTGCTCTCTTCCACTGTTGGAGTTCAGATCGTGTTCACCAAGAACAACACGGTATGTCCTTGAACTGCAAAGTCATAAAGAACAGTAATATAAAGTATCTGGTATATCTTGTTGAGGTATATTACCAACATGGAGCTAAATCAGTGGGCTAAACCACCCCCCTTGTTAGCCACCTGAAACCCATCCCCCTCCTCTTCTCCACAAAGGAGAACAAAGGATTCCCTCCAAAACAAGAGCAAAGAAGACCCGGCCCACTGTGGGAGGCGGCCACCTCAAATGGACCAATCAGCCGAATACTCCAACAGGAAGTTCCCCCATGTCACTCATGGCACAGACAAATCAGCCGTTACTTCCACAGGAAGTGCTCCCGTGTCACACATGGTTTAAAAGCCAGAAGCAGACATATTTCTCTCTCTTTTTCCATGGGTTTGGAGCCCGTCAGGAGAGACTTGTTTCACGTGAAATACCAGAAGAAAGCTGACTGGAA
>NW_015151057.1:531858-533604 GCF_000732505.1 Cyprinodon variegatus
CCCCCATTTCTTTTCTTTCCCCTCACTGCATGGAGAACAAAGGGGGGTGGTCCCCATTTAGCTACACCCATTCACACACATCGCTACATTGCCAGGCAAAAAGGGGTTTTTGCTAAACGCTGCTATTGTTAATACATGTTTAATAATTTACCAATACTAAGCTGGATGTGTTAATGTTACAGGATCAATTGCACTGTTATCATCATACCTGCTGCTTTGTCAATGCATTTAATCATTTGCTGATTTTTAAGTTGGATGTATTAGTTTAAATGAGTAATTGCACTATTATCATACCTGCTGCTAGCAGACATTAGTGAATGTATTAATATCTGGCATATTTTGGACCATCTCAGACGCCAGTAAACGGACTCTTATGGTTTTATTTCTTTGTTTCTATCTCGTTTAATTCTTTATTTACGATTTTTCTTTTAAACTAGTCATTTAATCTACCTCGTGTTTATTTTTATAGTAGTGTGTAGTGTTTGCATAGATGTTAGATTTCTGTAATCCTGAATTATTAGAATAAAGACATCATTGGTTAATCTGTAGTGGTTTTGGTCATTCATATAACGGAGGGTTTATCACTCAGCGCAAATTCACCCCCTTTTGGTAATAATGCAAATAAACAGAGATAGAAGGTTCTTTATTGATAATTTAATAGCTTTGCTGATAACTTAACCTGGGCCACTAGACTGGTGGATACCTGGATTTTAACACCCGGTCCAGGAACCCTCCAGAAGTGAATCAGCAACCGGTAAGTAGATAATTCAAGGCTATAATTATCCACCTAAGAACACTAAATTGATTTTGCCTTTGATGCTGAATAGGATAAATAATTAACTATAACTCCAGTTCTAGTTAACCATCTATTCATTATCTGCAGGACATTATTTTTGCACAACATATAATCAATTCAATTCAGTTTATTACTATAGCACCAATTCACAACACACGTCATCTCAGGCACTTTACAGTTCACCAGATCATCCAGTCAGATTGATTTAAAGTTTTCTAACTACAGAAAACCAGTTGATTGCATCGACTCATTGACTAGAAGTCAATCCCTCACACTAAGCATGCTTGTAGTGACAGTGGAGAGGAAAAACTCCCTTTTAACAGAAAAATCTCCAGCAGAACCAGGCTCAGTGTGAGCGGCCATCTGCTGAGACCAACTGGTGTTCGAAAATCCAGAGGAAAACATACAGAAATAAGCAGAGATACAAAAGGCAACTGTTAACCATCTCCACAGGCGACCCTGTCCAGGAAACACACAGTCAGGCAGACCAGCTCCCATCAGAGGATGAAGAGAGCACATGCAGCCAGTCACAGTCAGAGAAACAGGACTACACTGAAAAACAGGCCAAGCTCCAACATCTAGAAACAAAGGTGTTGATGGCAGCAGGACAGCTGATATTTCTCTCCAGGATGGTGTCACAGCCAAACATGTATGATATTTTTTTTTGCTTATAAAGACTATAGTTTATGACATGACTTGTTTTATTAGTTAAAATAACAAAGCATTACTTATGACCCCAGCTTTAGCCTGATTTATGAGATCCAGCCAATGATCCTTCAGCTCCATGTTCATCTCCTGCTGTGTATCGATGCTCCCTCTGTGCTGCTCTCCTCAGAAACTCTCCTCTGTGACCTCAGAGGGCCGATCCATCTCTGAATGGGTCATGTGACCCTGAGCGCCGCTTTCCATCAGTCTGAGCTCCCCTTAAACTGTTGCGATCTGGAGATCTG
>NW_015151057.1:536625-537948 GCF_000732505.1 Cyprinodon variegatus
AAATGTGAGTTTCACCAACCTTCTGTCACTTTTCTAGGGTTTGTGCTCGAGGGCGGGCAGGTGAAGCCATCTGAAGACAAAATAAAGGCAGTTCTGGACTGGCCGACCCCCGAGAATCGTAAGCAGCTCCAGAGATTCTTGGGGTTCGCTAACTTCTCAGGAGATTTATCAGAAACTACAGCCGAACAGCTCAACCTCTCACCGCCTTGACGTCTGTCAAGAAAACCTTCCACTGGTCTGCAGAGGCTGATGCTGCTTTCAATAAATTAAAGGGTTTTTTTCCAGTGCACCCATACTCATCCAACCCGACCCCTCTAAACAATTTATTTTAGAGGTGGATGCATCTGATTCTGGAGTGGGTGCAGTGTTGTCTCAGCAATCAGACTCAGATCATAAGACTCATCCTTGCGCCTTTCTTTCCCGCAGGCTTTCTCCAGCAGAGCAGAATTATGATGTTGGTAACAGAGAGCTGTTAGCCATCAAGCTAGCTCTGGAGGAATGGAGACACTGGCTTGAAGGCACTGAACACCCTGTCTTGGTCTTGACAGACCACAAGAACCTGTCATACATCCAGTCGGTAAAGAGATCTAACCCACGCCATTCCCGTTGGTCTCTGTTTTTCTCAAGGTTTAACCTAATCATTTCTTACAGACCCGGATCCAAAAATGTTAAGCCCGACTGTCTTTCTCACCTGTACTCCTCTGATAAACCCAAAACACCTGAACCTGTTCTTCCTGCCACATGCACAGTTGGAGCCGTCTCCTGGGAGATAACTGACCTGATAAATCTTGCTTTGGCTTCTGAACCTGACCCAGGAAACGGACCTCCTAATAAATCGTACGTAGCCACCTCTGTCAGATCCCGTCTCATCCAGTGGATGCACTCAGCTAAATTCTCAGCCCATCCCGGGATCAGCAGAACAATTGCTCTCATCACCCGGCAGTTCTGGTGGCTGTCCCTTCACAAAGACGTGAAGGAGTACGTGCTGGCCTGTCCCGTTTGTGCCAGAAACAAACCTACCCTCAAGAGGTATGGCTCTCCACTCCTGATATTCCATCCCGAAAGTTATCCCCCAGATTCTTTGGACCTTACAAGATCGCCGCCATCATCAACCCGTCTGCTGTCCGTCTTCATCTGCCACCTTCACTCCGCATTCACCCCACCTTCCACGTCTCCCAGATAAAACCTGTTCTCACCAGTCCTCTTTATCACAAACTCCAAGATTCTAGACCAAACTGGTCTGATACCAGAAGCAGAACACAGACGGCTTCATTAAGAGACAGAGTACTTACACTATATTGCCAAAAGTATTTGCTCACCCAT
>NW_015151058.1:0-23125 GCF_000732505.1 Cyprinodon variegatus
TTCAGGTGCAAAATAGAGGCGGATAATATATTATTGAAAGTTATTTTGATTTATTTTTAGACAAAAAAAAAAAAAAAAAATATATATATATATATATATATATATACTTGGATTATTATTTTAGTTTTTTTAATACAAATGTCCCCCGCCTTGAACTGCCACCCTAACGTGGTGGCCGGGGTTTCAGTGCTCAGATGATCCCAGAGGCTTTGTTGCCAGGGTCTCCAAATGGCAACATCAGGGGCTAAAGAACACGCCTCTTGAGGAATCCATCATTTTCCTGGGGTACTTTAATGCCCATGTGGGAAACAACAATGACACCTGAAGAGGGATGATCTGGGGGGACATTGATGTTTCTTTGCAAGCCACTGATTGTTCATAATGAACACCATGGTTGACCATAAGTGTCTTCTGACCTTCAGCTGCATGTTTTAGATACTCATTTGAAGATGGGCAAAGAGCTGGATATGCTGGAAGATGAGGAAGCTGGACAGACTCAACAAGCCACTCGAGAAGGGATGTATTCAACTCTCAGCTCCAGAAGAGCTGTTCTCACATTTTGGGGGATGCTGGGAACATGGATATGTGGTGTTTCCATTGCTAATACAGCCACCTTAGGCACCACAGACCTTACGCCCACAGTGCCTGTTGTAACAACAGGCACCAAACCCATTGATGGACGTAAGCAATAAGATATTCCATCAATCTGAAGGAGCCCTATCGAGTCTTGTTGTCTTGTGGAGCTCCTGAGGCAAGTTCATTGAAGGTAAGGAAGCCCCTAATCCAGGCGGTGGCAGAGACAAAAACCAAGGCTTGGGAGAAGTTTGGAGAGACCACAGAGAAAGACTATTGCACACCATCTGACACCTTAGGAGGTAAGCAGTAACACTATTTTTAGGCCAGTGGGAACTGCTGACCTTTGATGATCTCCTCAACCAATCTGTCTTCAGATTAACTTTTATCTCACCCAGGATGAAGGCACCAAGGTGGTGAAAAAAGGGGATGAAATCCAACCCAAGTACCTTAGTGGATGTTATCTTGCTCTCAAGGCTGACATTCTTCCACAAGACTGTTTTTTTTTCACTAGAGGTGCTGTACCAGCTAAGCTGGAGCCGGGTTTGCATTGCCAGCGGCAGCAAAGGGCCAGAGAGGGTCTTTTTGGAGGACGCATAGATTTTGTCCCTGCTCTTTTGTGGATGGGTCTGCTGGCTCTCTGCTGAAAATTAGCTTCCTGACCAAGGTGGCAGGAAACTCCCTTAGAGATAGGATGAGGAGCTTGACCATCTAGGCGAGGATAGAATTACTTCTCCATCACATCAATATGTCAGGTGCCAGCTAAGGTGGCTTGGACATCTGTTTTTAATGCCCCCAGGACACACTGAAGGGACCATGTCTCTTGGCTTGCCCTGTATTGCCTTGAGCTTCCCTCAGACAAGATTGCTGAGGTGTCAGAGGAGAGGGAAGTTTGGGAGTGTCTGCTGAGACTGATGCCGCTGTGACTCGGTCCAAGAAGTAAAGTACAATTTTCAGTTTCAGGGTCTCCTCGTACCTCATGATGATTATTCCTTTCATTTGTGATCATTGAGAAGATGGATTCCATCAGATAAAATGCGTAGATCCCACCAATCACCGCTAGCATTTTATATGTATAATCTGGGGTTTCCTCATGTTGGTGATCGTGGTCATCGTCCCCTGAGTGAACATGTAGGCCCAGAACCTAGAAGACCACAGAATGGTTAAACCTTAATGTCTTTATAAGATCCATAAACCAAAAATAAATTCAAGTTATACTTTGCAAAAGAAAAAGCATTATTTACAATGTTGAATTACCAGTTAACATGGTATCTAAGCTGTATATTCATATAATTCATTTTACTTCAACTCTACAAGGGTTAAAATCACCCACCGATGGTATGAGGTGCAGCAGGGCATCCCCAGTCAGAGAACCCACAGCCATGCTGATACAGAACTGGATACACATCTGGAAAACACTGGTACACGAGGTACACAGTAGGATCGCAACGCCTAAAATGGCCATGAGGGTAATGACAATATTGGCGAGGGTCGCATAGAGGTATTCTGCAGCAGGAAAAACAGGAAAAAGAAGAGGTCAGGTATAATAAGAATTACAAAATGATCAAATAGTCTTTTTTGGTTACATGATAAAAAGAAATTGAAGTGCAATACTACAATAATGCAATCACAGCAGTAGCCATTTCTATGGCAGCTCTCTTGAAATCTGCCAGTTTAACTTTAAAGACATGGTCACACTCACTCTCAGTTTTGGAGAGCTGATCGGAGGTTGCTGGTTCTATAACCTTTGAGCATGATCCACTCAGGATCTGCTGGACCAATGCAGGACTCAGCTTTGCAAAGCCAGATCTTCCCATTCCAGAACTTTCCCCAGACAGACCATAGATCTGGACCAATTCTTCAGCTGTGAAACATTGCTGGAAATAATGAAAAAGAGAAGCAATCATCTATATAGTGCATTCTTTACAGTATTCCCTGAGCATGCTAGCTTGTTATGCAGTATGTGCTTAGAAATGAGATGAGCAGATGATATAAATTGACCTGAATTAAAAGGTTACATTTAGAAAAAATACAATTCTTCCAGGACAAAGCACCGGAAGTTACTGCATTAGTAGGAAATATTTTATCTGATAATTATGCTGTTCTGTTTTCACCTCTTTCTCAAAATGAAATGTTTTAGAACATGACCAGGTTTAAAATAATAAAAAAAAAAGGTATCAGTTACAAAAATGTAAATAAAATAGCCTAGAAGTGTTTTAGTCATAGGCAGGATTTCAATTTGCTAAGGCTACTGGGAAATAACTTTAAAACTGGATGCTTGTGCTTCCAAACTCTCCAGTGTGGCTGGTTTGGAAAACTTGATTACTGAATTAAACCATTATTTTTCCTTCACTAAAGTCAACTATATGATGCATGAGAGCGATTGATGATTTTTTTTTGCAGTACTTGAGGTTGCACCAACATGGTGTTATTTCAATTGAGGACTTCTAAATTATATTTTCTACATACATACCTCATCCCAGGTGTTGTTAGTTTGATCTCCTACATGACGCACTTGTCCTCTCTGCTTCCTCTGATAATTTTTAGCATCTTCAATATGGTCATGATCATGATCGTGGTCCTCCTCTGGTCCAATTTTAAGGCTCTTCATGAGAACCTCTAAATCTACAAACCAGAAAGAACGTCTGAGCACAAACTGATTTGAAGTTGTGAGAGCCAGGCATGGACTGGTAATCGGGCGTACCGGGCATTTGCCCAGTGGGCCGACGTGCTGTTTGGACCGGCAGACCCGACATGTATATTAATAATATGTATTATTATCATTATATATCGGCCTCGTTATATTTGCATAATGCATGAAGAAAAATAAAATCAGCAGCGCAAGTGTCTGTTCCGATCATCCGGCCCTTACCACAGGCTACTGCAGCCCATTGGTTATCATCCCTGACAGTCTAAAGGACTAGACCAATCATAAAGTAGAAAAATACTTTCACTCTCCATTGGAACTTTGTGCAGCGGTGTTCACAATAGTAATGGATAACAAATGCAAGGGAGGCGCAGAGAAACTGGGCGAAAAAAAGAAACGAGTTCTTCAAACGGACGCTGCGAAATGTGTCAAACTGACTGACATGTTCCCAACAGCAGGCCCTTCATCTGCTCCGGTGTCTGATGTAAAATATGATGTTGGTGGTGCAGACATCCCAAGTAGACTCCCTGATATCGACAGTTGTTCACGGATGCCATCGAGTTGGATAAATTATCCTGGATTTTAGACTATGGGAGGTGGTGTTTTTTTAATGCCAGTGAGAGCGAGCAGGCAAAACAACAATTCATGCATCATGTGCGGATTAGAACTATTGCGATTGCGCAGACAACAACAAGACAGAGCAGGGTGTGAGGAGGAGGTTTCTTTGTGAAACCTGTGCAGCGTATCTGTCCAAAGCAATGCTCTGTTCAACCAACATTCCAGGCGACTGGTTGAACAGAGAGCTGATTGGATCAGTCACAAAAATAAGCCAATAAGTTTCAGTTTACTCTTTTACAGTCTCCTCATTTTACAGGAGAATATAGTAAAGTGTATCCATGTCTAGTGAGGGTGAAGAATGATGGAGTGCATGTATGGCGCACGGTGCGGCCAGGGGCGTCAGCTGACCCAGTACTATACAGGGGCACAATAGGGCACCAAATGAACTTTTAGGCAATTATTTATATTATAAAAACATGGGCACAGATAATTAATGCAAGCATGTGAGCAAATATTTTATGGCACTTATTTATTATTATAAAACATCATAAATAAATTGTACAATAAGATTGTTATTGCATCTCCCTGAAATGAGTTTTTGGAACTTGGGATGTCTGTGGTTGTAGTGGAGGCGACGGCGAACCGAGCAGTGAACATGATGTCAGTGCGGCTGAGGAGAGACATGGCGAGAGAGATGAGAGCAGAGAGCAGGAGGAAATAGATTACTTTGTCTGTCCTGATCCTTGTCTTTTTACAAAACTTTTTTAATCACCACCCACAACAAAGCACAAAAAATACAGTTGTGCTAAAGGTATTCACCATTAAAAATGCAACCAACAGGAGGTGGCTCACATATCGTGAGAAATGTCATGCTTTATTTTGTTTTACATACATACATACACAGTTGTATGTATTGAATTTGGAAAGACTACTGACACAAGCTCATTTATTACTGGGATGTCTGATTGGAGGTGTGTGAGTAGCACAATTTGTGTGATTGACTGTGACTTTTCTCTCTCTCTCTCTCTCAAAAATGTGGTGAGCCAGTCTAGTCCAAAATGCCAGGGCCGATTTTTCTGTCCCAGTCCATCCCTGGTAAGAGTGGATGAATTGTTTTTTCAGACAGATTCTGCATGGATACAATCACTGGTTACTTACCATGAACAGTGAAATTTTCTGAACCAAGTTGAGTCATGACAAAATCCAGGAAAAAGCTCTCCTCTGGTAGGGGCTGACCAAAGCAATGACCAAGGAGGGCGTGGTACAATACACGCCCCAAAACTGCACCTACTTCCTGTATCTGATCTGATGACGCTGGGTCAACCTCCATCATGATGCCACTAGCTGTTACACAGTTCTAAAGTAAGAAAAATGAAGAAAAGCAATAATCAAAACATTTTCCTGCAATCTTCTTGTCACTTTAAGCTATTACGAAAACCTTTAATCATAACTAATTAACTTTAGGGATATTAACGTATCAAATTCAAACTTATTGGACATGATGCAAAAACACAATGTCAACACAAAAAGAAACTCTTCACATTAGCATTTAACATGTTTTCTGTCTTACTTTCTTACTTTTCACTTAATGATTTTGGTGTGAGAAAGCCACCAGATCACTGTGATTATTGTTACTGGTGCAAACCTGATCTCATGGCCTCATATTAAAGCAATTTTGGAACATAAATCTAACAGATGAGTAGAGGATTAAAAATGATCTCTGCCTTAAAAAATGCTGATAGCCATTTGAGAAACCGGAAACATAGAAATAGTTTTTAATTTTTGTTTTGAATGGTCTAAAAATGGTTGCAATGCAGCAGGCAAAGCGAGGGTTGGTTAAACACTTAACATTTTGCAGGAAAAACATGCATAAGGTGATTGACTATGCTGAACATGGTCAAAGATACTTAGAAATATTCAATGTTGTTAAAAGTGACTTACTTTCTAAAATAGGAAGCTAAAATATGCACAACCTCAATCTACATCAAATAACTCTGGTATTTTTCCAGCAGTCAGAATTTCAATTGAATTCTAAACTGGAGGTAAAATTAGTCTTACTGAATTGTTTTGTTTCAAAGCAAATTAATTTAGTTTAAAATGCTTAAACACAGTTTTTCTTCAGTTTTACATTGTTACATACATTTTCAATTTAGTTCAATCTACCTTTAGACTAATACATAAATTTCTTTTTTGCATATATAGATTTACCCTGGCAAAAACCATCGTAATATGTGTAAATGTGCTCCAGTGGAAAGCAATTGCAAAAAGGAGGGACATCCAGTACAATTCTTTGAGCTGATTGGGTAAATCACCAAGTGGCATCTGCCACAAGAATGTATCACATTCTTGATTTGTTTCACAACTACTGGAGGAAATTAATAAATCAAAATCTTGCTAAATTGGTTTTCCAAATAAAACAGAGTGAAGAGCTGAGTCTACAGTTATGAATGGTACAGGTAAATCAGTTGGAAACATCTCTGCATTCAAGGCTGATGCATCTATTGGCTTCTGGCAACGATTTTCAAGCGTTTGTAATTTCGCAAATCCTGCAACAATACAACTTCCCTAAAAGGTACACTGACAAAATAGAAATCTAAATAAGTATTTTTTTTCTTACAATAAGTGCATTTTTTCTTGAATTGAGGGGTTAAGTGAGTCACTTTGCCAATGAAACGAGACAATTTCTACCTTAAATAAGAAAACACTATTGCATTGTCCCATTTCAAGTGCATATTATCCAACTATCTTATTTTGAGAGTAAAAATGCTCCTTAGATTGGCAAATCATCTTATTTAACTACCCAAATTAAGGGTAAATACACTTAATTTAAGAAATTTTCACCTATATTTAGCTTTGTTTTTGCAGATTCAGTCTGGACAACTGAAATTCCGTTTCTGATGGCAAAAGTTTTTGCCTATTAAAAAAGGTCTTTAACTCTTTCATGACATGCTATTTTTTTGCATATTAACCTATATGGTGCAAACTTAATCCATCATGAGTGGCCCTTTTTTTATTGCACTGATGGGGTAACGTGGTTCTCACCAGATATGAGCAGGGTGGGATCCGACTTACGCTGGTGCACAGGTTAAAATGCTGTGCTGACCTGGTGGCGTGTAAACTTTGACTCGTTGGCTGATGCTGTCAGCTAATAAAAGGACTCTTAAATTACAGATGCCCTTTTATTGATACTTTCAGTAAAAGATAAAAGCTGAACTCTTGAGAAAATGTTAACTACATGGTGATAAAGACTGTTATGTAAGCTTATTAAATTGCTCTATATTCCTTTTTTAAAAAAAACTTTTGTTTATTATAGGACAAAACTTCAAAAACTGATAAAAATCAAATATAGCTGCCAAAGCCCAAATTATTGCTAATTAAAGTGAACCTCTTAATACTCTCAAAACCAGGAGCAAAATTATGCTACAAGCCAAAGTGTCTAAATCTAAGATCATGTCACCCACAGCTAGATCTTGAAACCAAACTTTTAAAACCAGTATCCAAGCTGAACGTATATTATTGGATTTTAACGCACACTGAAGGTATTTAACAGAGTCTTACCTTATCATCTGAAGGCTCATAGTGGTTGTGCAGATCCTGAATCACACTCTCAAGTCCAATAATGCCTATGTGACTGTGAGCGTGTTTGTAGTGGTCCATATGGGTATATTTGTGAAGGAAACGCTCCTTCTCCTCTGCCCATTTCCCCTCTCCAATCGCAGCACAGACCAAGTCAGGCGAGATGAGATAGAGGACGCTGCCTGCAGCAAGAGCTGGGAACTGAGACACACTGACAGTCTCGTTTGCCTCGATTTTCTCATGTGCTTCCTCCGCATGGCTGGAGTGATTCCCGATGAGCTGATCAACAGCAGCAGCCAGATCACACTGAATATATATGAGGCAAAAACAGAAGAAAAGACATAAGTCAGATCAGTAACTTGCATGAACAAGACAGAATTCAGCTAATTTTCATTGCTGTGGAATAAAACAGGACCCTATGGTGTTTTGGAAACTTATTAACATTTTCCTTAATCATTTTAAGATTGTATTGCAAAACTATTATTGAAAGGATCATCTATTAAAATTATTTAAGATTATCTATCAAAATTGGGATTTTATGAGCTATGTAAAACACAGTAGGGCATAATGCTATGATGCTTACAATTCTCTTTAAATAAAAATATGAAAAGTGTAATGTGCAAATATCTTGCTATACCGTGGTGAGACTCATCTTTTACAGCATTTCCTGCTGCAAATCATTCAGTGTACGTCTCTATTAGCATTGCACACCCAGACACGGACAATTCTCAACGTTCCTCTTTCCGATCTTAGTCACACTGGATAGAGAGTTCCTGTGAATATCAATTTCCAGTTGGATATGGATCTGGACATTGAAGACTATTTAAAAACAAATATGCCTTGATTTAAACCATTTCTCTTTTGTTCTGACAATAGGGCTTTCAGCCGTTTATTTTCAGCACTGCTTTGTAATGGATTCATAGTCACATCAATTCTTAGACTGCCCACTAAATAACAAACATCACTTTAGCGTGATGCTGCCGTCAGCATTTTTTCCCCATTGAGAGATGGTGCGGGCGGCTCAGTGACGCAGTGGGCCTTGCAGCAAGAAGGCTCTGGGGCCTGGGGTCTTTCTGCATGGAGTTTGCATGTTCTCCCTGAGCATGTGTGGGTTCTCTCTGGGTACTCCGGCTTCCTCCCACAGTCCAAAAACATGACTGTTAGGTTAATTGGCTTCTCTAAAGTCCCCTTAGGTGTGAGTGTGAATGATTGTTTGACCTGTTTGTCTCTTTGTTGCACTGCGATGGACTGGCGACCTGTCAAGAGTGTACCCCGTCTCTCGCCCGTAGACAGCTGGAGATAGGCACCAGCACCTCGCGACCCCACTTGGGGTAAGCGCGTAAGAAAATGGATGGATAGATGAGGAATGGTGCGTTTAGGATGACATACAGTTTTAGTTTAGCGACAAAGTTCTGTGAGTGGAGCAAGTGGAGCAAGATCTCAACTAGAAAACCTTCTTCCAAGCTTGCGATCTTCTGGCTGTCCTCTTTCCTCTCTACCATACATGCAAGATATACAAGATCTCTGCAGCTTCTCCAGAGTTATAATGAACCTCTTACATGGGTCTCTACTAAAGGCTTTTCCTGCTAAAGACGGTAGATCAAACCAAACTCTTAGAAATGTTTAAAGTCTCTGATAAGGTTTTACAACCTAATGCTCCTCTTAACTTCCTTACTGCTTGTATTTTGTGTTTGCTCTTATTCATGATGCTGTTGTTCATTAAAACCTCTGAGGCACCCACAAAACAGAAGTATTTTATTTCAAGGTCAACGCAAACACAACATTGATCCTTTATTTACCAACCAAAAAATAGGTCAAAATGTGCTGAACATGAACACATTAGTAGTTTTCCAACCATTTTAAGATTATCCGCTGAAGTTGGTGACTGTTATGTGACACGTAACGCAAAAACGTGAACCAGTTTGTAAATTCTGGAAGGTGCTGTAATCATCATTATTGTTGCGTTTGAAATGGCAGCTTTAAGATAAGAAGTAGCAAACATAGGGGGGGTAATATAACGAAGAACACCATAAAATTCTGACAATCCTCTATTCAGACCCAGAACTGCATGGGAGGGGATGAGTAGCACAGGGTTTTTATTTTTTAGTTATTTGGGGGAGCATAAAATGTTTATAGCAGTTTTTACAAGAATCATACTCTTTTAGTCATCTGTTTTAGTTTCCTTTATTTTAAATAGACCCCTCAGATAATGTTTCAATATTTAGTGTACCCAAACTTAGTCTTAAAACATCTATATCTCTTGCCCTCTTCATTTTATCAGGTCACTAGGAAAGTCTATGGATCTATTCTAAAAGGAAAAGAAGCAAAGTTCAAGCAGCAGACACTGAATTTCACTCAACCGTGTTGTGATTTGAGCAGCAGTAGACGATGAGGTGACAAACAATCATTACAGCCTACAATTTAGGTGAGATGATCCTTTAAATTGACGACAGTGGTTACATATTATAAGTTGGATTTCGCATGACCTGCAATTTTGGTTGTTTTTTAACAGACGATGCATTTTTTTAAAACCATTTTTAAAGGAAATCAGTGAGAAAGGTTGTGGCTTCAGCTACCATTTCTTGAGTCTAAATGTTGTAGGAAATGAATGGAAATTGCAGAAAAAAAACGAAAAAAAAACCAGCTGTACTTGTGAATTTGATTAGTTCTTTTTTTAGTCCACTCGCTGCCACCCAGGGTATTTTTCCACTGATCCATACTTTGCATTGATTTTTATTGAATTTATAGCTGTCATCGAAGAAGTTCAAGGATCTTGTTCCTACTGATAATGTATCTAAATCAGATACCGGAGGAGTTTAAAAATAAATAGGGGGAAAAAGATCTAAATTAGTATGGAAAAATAAGGAAAACCTTCAAAAAGGACAAGAAACAAGAACAAATATTAAAATTAATTATTTTTCTATGAACTTAACATTGTCCAATGTATAGTTAAATGGAGAACTCAGTTTGAATAATTTTACTATAGCTGAAATGAAACGTGTTTTTCTTTTAAATAGTGGCAATTATTTTTTTATTAAATTTGTGTTGGACAGTGGCTCTGAAGGTTTTTGCAAAACAAGGAGATTAAATTACTGTGTGACAAATATATTGGTATTTTTCCATGTTTATTTCAATTGTTTTTACATTAGGTAGTTTCATTAGATTGCTGCTAATAAAATGGGAATATCAAGATATAGATCAAACATTTAACTAGCAACTACAACCATTTAAACTTTGGGATAAAATAAATAAATGCATAGGAAAGCCTTCCCTGATGCATTTTAAAACACAGTTTAGTCGGCCATAGCCAATGCAGTGAAGCACAATGTGAAAGCAGAGTGTAAAAAAAAACAAGTGCAATAATTCAGCAGCTAGCAATTCTAACTTTAGCAGCAATAACTAACTTGAAATAATAGCCTTCCGTGTGAGCTTATCAGTATCTCCTATCTTTGGGGGGGATTTCAACATTACTTCACTTCAGTGAGGCTTAACAGCTTTCCTTTCTGCTTGTCCTTCATGTCTGGACTTTGACTGGAATATTACAACACTTTAATTCTCTTTCTTTTTTTTTTTACATCATTCTTTTGTGTACGGTATTTGCAGAAGAACATAGATCAGTACTCTAGAATACTTTGCTATACACTTGGGGTCCTGGTCATCTTTAGAAACTTAAAATATATTGGTGGTAAAAGGCAAGCCCAAATCACCACTCCCCAACTACCGTGCCTCACAGCTTCAAAAGAATACAGATTGCATGTTTTGAGAAAAAGGAGGACTCAAAATGGTTACTCAGAATTTGCCTAATAATGAATAAAATACAATTTCTATACATGGGCACATAAATAGTTTGGTGTGCATATTATTTATTTGTCAACTCAATAAAACAGAAAAAAGAAAAGAAATCCATTTCACCACATTACTTGGTATTTAACATTCAATTGTACATTGGCTTTGGAAAAACATTTGACTTGTAACAAGGGATATGGAATGATTGTGATAAAGATGGAGACATCGCAGAAAAACTTTTGTTTCAGAACATGTTATTAAGTTTCCCCGCAACAGAACAGCCTATGGAAAAACACCCTTTTCAGATATTAAGTACTGTAACCCAACTAATATGTGACTAGCAAAGAATATTGAAAGACAGAATTTTGGTTTCAACTATCTGCAACTACCCATTTCTCTTCATGGAGTTTTCAAAAATGTTTGTTATTTTTTGTAAATCAGATCCAACTCTCCTAACCTAAACCATGTTGACATGATGAACTGTAACATTACAACAAAAAATGACATCAGGAAATTTACACCCTGGCCTCAGGAGGTGCATGTTGGAGAGATAAAATAGTTTTAAATGTTTTCAACTTGTTGATGCTCATTTGATAATTAGGATTTTTGGAGATTAGTTCTTAACCTTTATAGATGGATGGGTTGCTGCATTTTTACAAATATAATTAACAATGTCTTTTCACTTAAGGATAAAAAACAACAGGGTGATTTAGAGTCCAATAACAAAGCAGTGTTATACTTCAATCATTGTGTTAGTGTTTCAAGTCAATGAAAAATAAATATTTGAACCCTTAAAAAAAAAAAGCAACAACCTTTTTACCAGTGTTTCTTAAATGCAGTTTTTTATTTGTTAATCACTTTTCTCTTGATACCCTGTGAATTAAATTATAATGTATTCACTAATCAAAGCATTTATTAAGCAGGGTGGTTCCCAAAGTAGCGGTCCAGGCTCAACTAATGAGCACAAATCAACTAGCGTAGGGTCCTGAGACGCTCCTCACAAAACAAACTGAATGACAAAAGTGATGTTGGTCAAGCATATTTATGATTTAGAATATATATATATATATATATATATATATATATATATATATATATATATATATATATATATATATATATATATATGTGTGTGTGTGTGTGGAAAAAATATATATTTTTTTCTTTGAACAGGTGTCAGCGAGCTTCTCGCTCCTATTAAAATTACTTAACAGAGGTCCTATATGATCCTTCGACTGCCCGGTTCCATGAATACACAATATAAAATCTATTTCTTTAATGGAATAAATGAAAAAATATTTTAAAGAAAGATGACTATTTTTAAATATCTAATTTTCCTTAAAGAGACCAAGCCCATCTAGAATGAAACATATTTAATGAACCTAAACAAAGATAAAAACTAAATAAAATGTCAACAGCAAATCTGATGAAACCAACAAGCACTGTATCTAATACTTTTATCTTGAGTTATATGCAGATGGTTGTATAAAACCACATAGGGGGGAAGAAAAAGCTTTTACTGAGCATATTTATTGTTTTGAAATGCTGAAAAACTCTTTATAATTGTTTTTGAAATGTACTAAGGTCAACAGGAGCCTAAAAAAAAAAAACACAGTTGGCACCAGAGCTGAAGGTCAAACGGTGTAGACTCAGTGGTAAACCAACAACTTGGGCCTTTTCCACTATCAATTTCCGTGTCTGAAGCTGAAAGGTTTAAGGACCACTTAGAAAACCTTGGTTATTTTCTTTAAGCACATTAACAACAAAACACGTTTTTTAATTTACTTGATGATTTTCTTATAATGAAACTACATTTTTTTTTGTTCATTTTGTCATGAGATCCTGGACTCCTTTAAAAAGCAGTAAAAGAAATCCTTACCAAAATAAGAATTGTCTTTGTTATTTCTTAAATCAATTATATTGAGATTTTTTTTGTATTTCTATTCCTAAATTTAATCTTTTTGTCTTTGTTATATTCAAATTTCTCGTTATAAAGTCTGTTGTTATTTATTTTTTTCCGTAATATTGTAAAAAAAAAAAAAAAAAAAAGAAAAATTCATCTTCCAGTATTTGGCAGTGATTCAATATTTGTGTATTTTTTTTGTTTTAACAACAACAAAAGAATAACCCAGCTTTGCTTTGATTGGAGCCAATCCAGAGCAAAGCTTTAACAATTCTTGTTTAAAATTTTATTAATTAAGATATTTAAAACCAAATCAACATATTATGACCAATATTCTGGTATTTAATTAGAAAAATCAGTATTTCCTCAGTGTGAACAGGCACACCTGGTTACTATCTGAACCTCGACCTTCCTCCATCCGACCAACGCTTCCTTTCCTGCGTCTGTGTGACCTGGCTTCCAGGTTAGGCCTAATAAAACCTACCTTTTCACACGGCACCTCGCCGCACTGCACACGATCCTGCAGGGTATTAAAAAGGGAGCGAAGGGACTCCCCGGTCAGAAAGCGCTGCCCCGGAGCAACGACGCTGATCACCACGTTATACGCGTCTTCCACAGGCGAAGCGGAACCAACCGAATCCGGAAAACAGCAAATGGAAAAGAGCAGCAGGACCAACGGCTTCATCTTAAAACTTTCTTCGGCCAGGGATCTAAGTTAAAACCTGCTACAGTTGGAACATATTGAGCTGTGTGGAGAATCAGCTCGTAGATATACTCCTGAAACACCTCCATAGTCTCACCGGATCTGGATCCTGGATTGTGATTGGCTGACACGTGGCTTGGGCTTACCTCACCTTCTACTTTAAGGCCATAGAAAATGACTGTTTGTTACAGGTGTGCACTTACTTTGCGGAATAATATATGTTTGGGAAATATATTTGTCTCTCTTTTAAGGGCAAAAATGGAGTAAAAAGGATATGACCAAAGGAAACGAAGACCGGAAACACCTGAGTGAAAGCTAAAGACATTTTTTTTTTTTTATGACCAGTTGAAAGTGGTGACTTCTTCCTGGGTGAATAAGCAGTTGCTACCAAAAGCTAAAGAAATGGTTGTGTGACATCTGCAGGTAGCTGCTGCCATCCTACGTTTGTGAGGAGCCATTTTTTTAGTTGTTACCAGAAAGAGGGAGGGAAGGAAAAGATGGGTAAAAAGATATGACACCATAACATTACCACCAGGTTATTGTAAATAATTTTTTTCAATGAATATTCATTTTTTATCATTGTAATGGGATTCATCTTTCCAAAAGCTCTACTTTTTTGTAATTACTAAAGAACATCTAGACAAAGGTCTTTGTCATTTTGAAGACAACATGTTATTTTTGGTCATCAGAAATTTTCCCTTGGAGCTCATCCATTGGTGCATGTTTTACACCAGGGGGTAATTTCCAGGGGTGTTTTATTGTTGCATCATGATCCAAATATCTCAAATTAGTAGGGACACCAAAGACTCAGTGAAGTGCCTTCGCATTCTCTGCAATAAGCACTATCCGAATAGTGCTGGCAGTTAGGAGGGAGCTAGGACAACGACGCACTATACTTCCTAGCACTACTGCAGTTAGCATAGGGGCCTTCTGATGTCCCTAGATCAGGGGTCTTTAATGTTTTCCAGGCCAAGGACCCCCAAACTGATGGCGAGATGGAGCGGGGACCCCCTAATTATATATATTGTATGAAACTGTTATATCAAACTGGTCCTATAGTCACTCTATTACATATGGAGTAATGTAACAAAATTTATTTCTCTCTGGGATTATTAACGTATTTCTGATTCTGATTCCTTGTTGAATGGACAGGTCTTGTGAATGAAATGGTGCCCGGCTTTTAAGAGCTCCTGTGTGTGGCTGAATGTGTGCATTGATGACTGAAAGACATCTTCTGCCTCCATTTATCTTTTTACTACAGTGTGTTGAATTCATTTTAATGAGTATTTAAAGACATTTCAATTAGTGGAAAAAATTGTAGGTGGGAATATTAAAAAAAAGTCCAATCAACCAAAACTTTCGCGACCCCCATGTAGTACCTCTGCGGATGCCCTAGGTGTCATGGACCCCCTGTTGAAGACCTCCGCTCTAGATGCTGCTTAGAAATTAAAGGTTACCCACAATCTGTTTGCGTGACAGACTGTATAGGAACACAGCCCACCTCACAGATTAAAATGAAAAAAAAAAACATGATCTTGGTGACATACTGTGTGAGACACATGCTAATGTCCCCATCTTCATTTGTTTTTGGTTTCATATCCGATATTTTCTGCTGTTTGTTTCATTTGTGTAACTTTAAATCTTAGTAGTTCTCTTCCGTAAGGCTGCAGTCCCATTTCGACCACTGTCACTCATGGGCTTGTCCTTCACAAAGGGAAGTCCACAAGGCGAAGTGCTGTCTGGATTCAGCACAGCAGTCCAGAGTTCCTTTCCTTCCTAGATAGTGTTCTTACTGTTGAAGCCACAAAAGGTATAGGAGCTATGAACTGGAAGTATAAGCTAACCTTTTGGGAGTGAGACCTTATTTTACACTTGAAGTAAGTTGATCGGCCCCTCATGGAAAAAAATCCCCTCTGCTCCATGTCTTCTTTTATGTTTGTCTCATTGTGGTTCACTGTAGTCTCAACAGCTTTGTAATCACATTTCCACTATAGGAAATTCTCCAGGAACTTGAAAGGTGTGTTAAATGATGTAGATCTGTCTTGTGAGGTGGGCTGTACCAGCACTTCCTGCCACACAAAAGATTGTGGGAATACGTGTAGCTCCTGAGCAGCAGATGGGATTGTTTGGAGGTCCCTATGCTAAATGAACTATCATCCTGAAGCCTCCAGCCTCCTTTTCCTACCTCCCTTCTTAATACCAGCATTATTTGGAGAGCACTTAGCATGGTGAATGCAAACACATTTCACTTTGGCTTAAATACCCTAAACGATGTGCTCAACTCAAACTGAGCCTGTGTCTCAAAATATCTACAGCATTATGGCCAAAGGAGGAGCCACTTTAGAGGAATTAATGTAAAAAGTCAGATTTCAGACCTACTAAAACCAGAGAAGATTCTGGGAATTGATTTAGAAGTAACATTTTTTTAGTTAAAACACGCAAAAAAATCTGCTATATTTCTGTGTAACATATTATTTTATGTTTGTTTTGGAAGACACTTTTTATCAGTAGCGTGACAGTTTTTCCAAGGCTTGTCGATTCAACAAAGGATTCACTTATCACTTTTGGAGATTAGTTGTTTTAAACAAGTACGTACATCAAGGACTTCTCCAGTGGCATATGAAGAACAGTTTGTCTGAGAACCCAACTTTGTTTTATTTATGTTCTTTTTCTTCCTGACTCTCAAAAAGTGTCACGATAAGGGTCTGTCATTATTAAAAGACATACAAATGCAATGGTTTTTGAAAATGAGAACTAGTCTAATATGGCATATATCTTTTAGTAAGTGAAATATATTTTAAGGTTTGACCTCTAGTTGGTGATCATTATAAACTACAACTGGCAGTTTGTCCATGTCAACATTTATTATTTTAGAGGATTTTTTTGTGTGTGTTAATTGGCTTCTTATCAGAAAAAACTAGAGTGTGAGGAATCCATGAAAGATCTACAAAGAAGATCAATAGATTACAGAACATTGTATGTTCCAAACAGCTCTTTTACAGTCATCAGACCAAACTATTGTACTAAACACAAGCTTTGTAGACGTGTTACTACCTTGTCAAGGTATGGAAGCAGACCCAAACATGGAAGAAAACTGATCACCAGTACATTACCTACTTTTTTCACCTGTCATGTACTAGAAGCTGCTGAATCACCAGTATTATCGTCTGCAGATAAGTGAGTTTAATATAGTAAACTTATAGGGTGCCAACCAATAAGCTGCACCTGCTCAAAAACCTACACCTTCATTCTTAACGAGAACTCAAAGCTGCCCAAATTTGAAAAGGCAAATGCCCTTTGGAGAAAGCTTTATTGTCAAATAAAACGTGGATTGAGCTTTTTGGCCACAATGGAAAGAAGAATAGTGGATAAAGTCCAGATGAGTCGTGCTTTTAAACATTTTTGTGCTTATTTGATTCAGTCCACACACTGAGTCAGGGTACAATTCTTCAACTCTAATCAAAAGCTTGTCAGATAAAACACAGAGTTGTCAAATATCCAGCCTGAAGCTTGTTGATGGATAGATAAGCATGTGATTAAGGTGAGATATGCAAGAGGATATATAACCAAAGTGAACATGTGTATTCATTGTTATCAATATCATTATGATCATTACTTAAGACTGTTCTAAAAACACATTTATTGTCTGTGGCTTTTACTTTGAGCTTTTTGTGCTAATCGTCAGATGTATATAAATATATTTAGGGTATATTTGACAAAACTAAACAGACAAAAAGGCAATTCATAAAGAACCTTTATAATACTGGCTCTGCATGCTGTGGCATCGGCCACAAGATGGTGCAGCTGCTCTTTATAATAAAACAGACATTTCTAATACATTCTCAAGATTATACAGCAAAAAGGAGATATATTTGGAATAAAATAAAGTAATATTTTATCTTCATAACTGCATAAGGAAAAATAAATGCATTATGCTTTTGTTAAACTTTCTATAAAAACAAAAGAATAAAAAAATTCCAATGCTCTTGTATAAAAAAGAAAGGAAGTATTAAAAAAAAGTGCATTCATGGTTTTATTTCATTCATTTAGCTCTAAACTACAGCAAATGTAATAATTAATTACATAACAGGACAACTTAAATTGTAAATCCAAACAAAAAAATGTATGATAGAACAGATCAGCATACTCATCTCCCTTTAAATGTGTGATCATAATATATAGAAATAGAAAATAATTGATGCAGTCGAGGTATATTGTATGTGCAGTGAAGCCTTTATTTAGGCAAATTACACAGAACGTCAGAAACATAGGTACATTCAGGTTCTTCTGAAAAGATCTGTATAAAAACTGTTTTAATTTGTCATTCAGAATCTACTGAGCCCCTAAAGGGACGCTGAAGAGAAAAAAAGTTGAAAACTTTTGCGAGCACACCAGTTAGTTTCACGTGCACACCAGATACTTTTCGCATGATGGTATGAGTACTTCGGACAACCTTGTTCATTAAAATTGATGTACATGAACTTATAAGGCTATAAATTAATTGCATTCTGCGTATTTGTCCGAACGATAAGTTCTGATTTTGCTATAAAGTCCACTATATAGTCCCAGCTTGAGTTAATTGTTATGGTGAACACCAAAGTATTTATTCTCCTCCACCACCTCCCTTTCTACTATCATGACGTTAATAGGTTGCAGCTTGTTCCTTTTTAAATAAACCACCACCTTATTATTATTTTTTTTTTTACATTCAGGATTGGATGATTGACTTGACTCCTTGCCACAAAGTGGTTCATCAGCTCCCTGTGTTCAGTTTCTTGCCATCTCTGAGGCACCCAATAACTGCAGTCATTCAAGTGCTTCAGCAGATGAATGTCTTGTATTGGAAGTCAGAGGTGTACAGAGTAAAAAGTATTGGTGAGGGTACTGTCCCCTGTGGTACTCCAGTACTGCTGAAGGGAGAGTTGACCCTTCAGTCTGACAAACTGTGGTCTGTTTGTCAGCTAGCTAGTTTTCCTGCTTTCCTCCTTGTTTTCTTTTTGCTTGACCTTAAGTTGGTTCTGTATACTCCTCAATGATACGCTATCTCCCTTCCTGGGGCTATTTTTTGCAGTTCCTTCAGATAACTGGTGATCCAGGGTTTATTATTGAGAA
Organism: Cyprinodon variegatus; assembly: GCF_000732505.1. Classification (NCBI taxonomy): domain Eukaryota; kingdom Metazoa; phylum Chordata; class Actinopteri; order Cyprinodontiformes; family Cyprinodontidae; genus Cyprinodon; species Cyprinodon variegatus. Next base: position 18,859 of record NW_015151058.1, read on the forward strand.
ACCATTCAGTGCTATAGTGTGGACAATGTTATATAAACACAGATGTTAGTTACTAGTGTTAGAAAAGTTACTTAAAAAAATTAACTAGTTATAATTACTAGTTACTTCACAAAATAAGTTAATCAGTACCTCAGTTACTTCTCAATCAAAGTAAATAGTTACTAGCCAAAGTAACAATGCAATAATTTTTTGTGATCAAACACAAAAAACATATGAATGTGTAGAGATTTTCATGTGTCACACGTGAAAAAAATAATTTTTTGTTAAATTCCATCAGATGGGTTGTGCCTAGAGATCCTGTCAGACAAATGATTACAGGAAAATTGTATGGATTCTATGTGGCACATAGGAAAGTATTGAAAACCCTATGCAAAATAAAATGCAACCTGCTTTTTTACAGGTTGACAGCTCTATTAGGACAGTACTTTTCATGGCGATCGCTGAAGCACTTAAATATTAGCATAAGTATCCCTAAAAATTTCTAAGAATAAGATTGAAATAAACAAAAACTTCTCAAGCAGAGAAACGTTAATCCAGATATCCAAAGAGTACAACAAAAGAGTAAAGTAATATATACACCTCAAGGAATTAATAGACAAGATATCAACTGTAAGAACATAAAAACAAAATACAGATACAGTAATAGGAACACAAAAGCAACAGAAAACCAAAAGCTAAACTGGAGGACCATGACAATTCTAATGAAACTAAATTTTGATGTAAATGTGCCAGGGGTAGGAAGATGTTTCTTAAATTCATATTTTTACGAACTGGATAAAATTATATAATAACATTATTGTTTTTTAACGACAAAAAAAAAAGATAAATGAACAGGCATTGAGGCAAAAAAACAAACAAAAAACAACTGTCTAAAAGAGCAACAATTTTGGCTGAAAAAAGGCAATAATCTAGTTATTGTTTTATTCTGTATTGAAGGGTTTCAAGTCTGTCATAAAGGCTGAAATCTAATCAGTCACACGTTATCTGCCACATGAATCAATTTAGGTAGAGTTATCAAGTTGACTGGCCCAAAATCACTTAAAAATAAATCAAATTCATGAATGGACAAAAGCGCACAGACAAACACACACATGTAACCAAAGCTTAGTTATAAGTGTGGGATCCTGGACATCTGCCCTTATTCAAACTCATCTACTCACTACTAGAAACAAAACACATTGTCCAGTGACCTGCTTTCACCCTTCTGTCACGGTGTCATGCCACATTTAGTTTTCTTCATCAAACAAACCTGTAGATGTTCTCAGCACATTGACTTATGAAATTCAACAGTGTATCACCTTACAAAGCACACATACAGTAAATATTCACATGTATTTTTACATTCTTTTCAATTTACTACAATACCTAGGGAATATATGTAATACAAGCTCTTTTTCTTGTCTTTTATACAAGTACAACAATAATAATAATAGAATACTATACCAATAATTATTCACTTATTTAGTTTTTTTAGAAAATCACTGCATAGGATTAAATAATCATTACAGAAATGAAAATAGTTGTACACAAAGAAAAAGCAGTCATTAAAAATATTCAAAAATCAATAAGATCTGAAATAAATTAAACAGCTATATGCTAAAATAACACATCGATAAAAAAATAAAGTAAACAGAAATAATTTCAATATTTCAGGTGTGCTCAAGGGACAAGAACAGATGGAGATTTAAAATTATAAAGTGAAAAAGCCTGTTTGATGGCCAAGTGATGGTCAAAAGAGATTTTAGTTTAATGTTGTGAACTAATCTCAAACTAGTGTTTAAAGACACATACAGTATGTCACTGCTGATGGATACATACCAAGTATAATAATGTATTTGTGTCCTAGCAAGTCTAATTTACTGTACAGACTTTAACTGTATTTTAAAGAAATTATGTGTCTTGTTTGGAACTGTTGCTTTGCAGCAGAGCCGTGCCAAACATCTAAGGGGCCCAAAGCAAAATTGGATTTTGGGGCCCTGTATTTCTACCAATAATATTGAATCCTGCAATCATCACTCCAATCTTTAGACCACTCACACAGCTGTTATAAACTAATCACAGCTCTGGCAGTGCTGTCCAATTTGTAGCGTGTTACCAATAGCAATAAAGAAACTGGTACACAGTTTATTTCCAGTGAAAGTATCACGTAGTTAAAACTTTTTATTTTAACAATGTGCAAAAATAATTTGTAGTGCAAGAATAAATAAGAAATGCTTTAATGAATGAAAATAATGCATCAATTTGTATAAAAACAGACAATTAAATCAAATAAACAGTGAATTATAAAGCATTTCAATTGAAAATGTCAGAAATAGCATTGAGTACTAGGCTTTAATTTTCTGAGCCAAAACAAGGCTTTTTGTTGGTCCACTTTATGAAGCCTTGAACCCGATGCTATTTCTGACATTTTGAATTGAAAAAGCTTCCTGTATGGGAAGCGAAACGTCCTCAAACTTGGAAACAAAGTCCAGTGGATTGTTTTTTATTTTAATTTTTTTATTTTTTTTTATTTTACTTTTTTTGGAATGACTATGACCTTGATGACTGAGAATCTTTACCAGAAACTATAAAGCATATTAAATAATGGAAAAAGAAAGTTACTGGAAACCAGGTGGAAAATTAAATTAAACTTGCCTCTTTCTTTTGTTGGGTGTCAGGGTTTGTGATTTTCTGTGTTTTCTGTCTTTTGTTTGTTTTGTTGGGCCTTAGTTTTTACCTTAGAACTTTCCAAAATGTATAATTTTCCCCATTCTTTTTCCTAGAGTTGTGATGCATAGAAGTCTGAAAGCCTTAAAAATGAAATTTCAATCTCACCTAAAATGAAAGATGTCAGCAACATTGTTGCTAAACTTTATCGAACTTCTTTAGACAGGGCATTTTGTGTTTTTTGTTTAAGTATTTTAGCCAACTTCATGTCATCAGACAGGTTCTGTTTTTGTGTTTTCTTAACTCTACATGACAAGATGTAATTAGCTCAGGGTGCAGCTTGTTCAAATGATACAAAAACATGTGGTTGATTAGTTTGTTTGAATAAGGGGGTTATAACTTTTTCATGTAAGGTCAATTTGATATGAATGTAGATTTGTTGACATCATCATTTGAAAACATATTTGCCGATTTATTCAGATTATTTTTGTTTGGTATTAAAGTTAGTTTGATACTTAAAAAAACTTTTAAGTGTGACAGAAACTAAACAAAACAACCCAAATAAGTCTAAATAAGAAAAACCCTGTAACTCACAATACAGCTTGATATCCAGGGTGCAAAAAGTTAATATGCAGCAGATATGATCCTGTTACATAGTTGTTTGATTTAAATTGGTTGCAGTATGAGTTAAAAAAATATGAACAAAGGAAAATATTTGTTTTTTTGGAGAAAGTGCCCAGCCTTTTACACATTCCAAAAGATATTGTATCCGTACAAACAAATATTTAACCTATGTAACTAATGCCTCACATGCTTATTTTGTTGAAATATTTTCCTCTTAGCACACACCACATCCCTCTTCCTCTTCAGATGATCACTCTGCCTGGTTTAAGCCCTACTTTTTCAGTGATGCTGATGTTTCCATTACAGAAATAAAAGCATGACGGCTAATCCAGTTACACGTTCCCTGGACAACACGCACACCCACATACAGACCTGCTAATACACTGATATGTAAATGCAATTGCAAGCACACAACCACCCACACACAAAGCTACTAACGCAAATATATTCATAAACCAGCCTTAAAAAAGCAACATGTGAAGTCATTACATATGGACATGTTGGCAGTGGGCAAATCTGAGCCAGCGAACACACATGAACAAACACACACATAGAAACACAGGGGGGCATGTGATTGAAGGAAGACCTCCTGTTGTGTAAAAGTCAAACAGAGCTCTCACTTCTAGATTCCTGGAAATAAACACCAAGATTAGCTAATCCACACACACCAATACACACATATCTCCGTAATCTCCCAAGACAATTTCCCACGGCGCTGCACATCCTTCCTACAGAGCGACAGCACAGGAAGCAACAAGGTAGAAGGAGTATGAATTTTCTTTGAGATTCTCCACTTTAAATGTGCCACGTCAACTAACCTTTGGTTTATTTTTAAAGTGAGATGTTAATACATTTGTCATTGTCATAGTGATATGATCTTACAGAAATATATCAACATTTCTCACAATAAGAAAAACACCCAGGATAACAATGATAGTCATAGTCATAGGGGCGACAGTGGTGTTGGATGTTGGAGTTTGCCCTGAAATCGAAGGGT
>NW_015151058.1:23877-36159 GCF_000732505.1 Cyprinodon variegatus
TACCATTTATTACTAACATACCATTTATTTCTTTCAACTGTGTTTCTGCCCAAACAGAAGTGTTTAATAAGAATGTAAAACATGCTCATTCCTTTCAGTAGGATCACTTGGTGCACTCTTGGATAGAAAAATAAAAAGAAAGCAACAAAAAAACAGTTGAATAACAATTACTTTAAAAAGCTTTTGTTAATATTTATATTTAACACTTCAGACTTTATATTTTTATTTTTTATACCTCTTTAAAGAAGTAACATTTCATTAGCAAAATCATGTATTTGTTAAGCAGCACATGTAGATATAAAAAAAAGCAAATATAACCTTGAGGATTTATTTAGTAATTCATTTTTCTGCTATTATTTTAAACAGTTCATTTTTTTCCTCCACACTTATTTTCTGTAATGTTTTAAACCTTGGTAAGTTTAAGCTTTCCCTTACTAAAACAATGAAGTGCACGATAATGTTCAGAGCTGTAGCTCTTAGGAAAAAACTGAATAAATATGTGCAACAAGATGCATTTCTAGATATTTTCACTACCACTGATAGTTTGTTTCAATCTTTCTTTACTGAAATATCTATTAATTACCTATCACATCTACATGTTTGCCTGGAGGACATTTAAAGCCACACTCACGCATCACCCATTATGTTTCTGTCCGTACAGAGCATGTGGAGTTTAATTGGTATTTCGGTGGTCTTTAACGGTCATCGATTGAGTTAATTACGTTCTTAATGAGGGCACAATTTATTCCTGCGTCTAATAAAAGGTTAGTTACACCACTTAATTGTGAGTGTCCTGAAAATGAATGGACAGTTTGAAAGCAGCTATCCTATGGGATCCAAGTGTGGAAGTAAATGTCCTTATTTATCTTGAAAGGCTTAAATAGACTAAACCTGCATTTCCTGAGTATTTTGTAGAAGGTGTTTCATAATTCAGTGGAATGGCTCAAATGCTTTGATATTTTTCCAAATGATTCTAACCATAGTTCACTGGAAGTTGGGTCTATTACACCTGACAGAAGTGATGTTACGGAGTCAAATCTTTTATTTAAGTATTATGATGAGGGTGATAGTCCATTTAGACATTTGTTTGGAGGTGTAGTCTAAGGCAGGGGGAGAACATGTATATGGTACATGTGAATATTAGATTTCAGCTGCATATACACAAAAGACTCAGTCTCTACTTCAAAACAATTCAGAGATTGTCATATCAAGACCCTGTTTGTTGAGATTTTACGTTTTAAACATTCACGAGTGATATAAGTGAAGTAAATCTGTTTCTAAGCAATATTCTAACATCAATGCATCCTTGCAGATGAAGAAAAGGAGCTATCAGACACACTTACCTTCACCGGTCAAATGTTAATGATTTCTTAAATTTCATGGTGCTGAAATTTTTCAAACTGGCAGAAGGAAGGAAGACTGAATAAAAGGGAGTAATGGAGAGATGGAGGAAGCAGAGGAACAGTAATGAGAAATTTGGACTGAGAGATGGAGGGAGAGAACGAGAGAAGGAAGGACTTAAAAATAATAATCATGTCATGGCCTGATAGGCTTGGTTTTCCAATATTTAAATCAGCGGACTGAGAAATGAGAGAAAGACAAAAAGAAGTGGTGGCAGGCCATAGAGGAGGGGAACAATGAAACAACAGATGGATGGAAGGGACAAAAAAGAAAATGAATGGATGAACAAAAGGAAAAGAATGCATGTTGAATAGCCTTCAATCAGAAAAGGTGTTTATTGTAATAAAGTAGAAATTATCATACTGTTTTATATAACATCAAATTAAATGGATGTTTTAAGCAGCTATCTATATGTACACTCTAAAAGATGATGGATTTTCTAAAAACCTGAACCACACTGTAAGATAAAGATTGTTAGACAAAGAGTGAATGTCACGATTCAGAACAGGAGGACCCAGTATTCGGGCAAGACAGACAGTGGGATTACTGAAAAGCATTTATTTAAAACCCAGACTGCTGATCTGCAGTAGCAGCGGCTATGGCATCTAAGGCTGGAACCTCTGCAGGAGAGAAACACAAGTTAGTGACCACAATAATCTGATAGAGAACGCATGAATCACTAACCTGGTTAAACAGTTCAATCCATGCGCAGAGAAGATTGATTCCAGCCGGTGGGCTGCCAACAAAATGCGGCGGGCACCGCCCAGAGTGTCCCAGATGCTGCAGCCCTGGAGAACAAGCAGCAGTCCGAAGCTAGGTCAGGCCAACAGATCAAAACAGGAACATGGAGGCTCAGAGGTCCAGGTGTCCCAATCCAGGTCAGGCAATCAGATCAGAACAGGTAGGCTGAGAGGTCCAGGAGTCCGAAGATATTTTAGGCAAACCGTTCAGAAGAAAACAGGCAGGTTCAGTGGTTGAGAGGCAGAACAGGTCTGGATCAGGTATCAGAAACACCAAGCTAAAAACACTCTCACCACTGTTGTGCAAATGGAATACACACAAGGGGAAAATGTTGGCAATGAGCAAGACATTCTAAATAAAAGTGGTTCTGCAGGTGGGGACCACAGACCCCTTTTCAGTACCTTTCCTTTAAGGATGATGTTTTGGCCTCATTTGAATGTTGGTGGTGCTTTCACACTTTTGGTACCTTGACACGAACTCTACAACCCATACAAGTGGCTCAGGTAGCGCAGCTCATCCAGGATGGCACATCAATGCGAGCTTTGGCAGGAAAGGTTTGCTGTGTCTGTAAGCATGTAATGGTAGCACCTTCTAGAGGCTGGAGGTGTACATCAGGAGATGTGGAGGAGGCTGTATGAGGTCAACAACCCTGCAGCATAACCGCTACCTCCACATTTGTGCTCGGAGGAAAAAAAGGAGCACTGCCTCGGGCCTGCAAAATGACCTCCAGAAGGCCAAATGTACATGTCTGCACAAATTTTTAAAACCGACTCCCTGACAATGGCATGAGGATGGGGGTTGTGCTCACAGCCCAGTACCATGCAGGACGCTTGGCATTTGCCAAAGAACACCAGGATTTCCACATTTGCCACTGGTAACCTGTGCTCTTCACGGATTAAAGCAGTTTTACACTGAGAAAATGTGACAGACCTGATTGAGTCTGGAGAGCGATCTGCTGCCTGCAATATCCTTCAGCATGACTATTTGGCAGTGGGTCAGTAATGGTGTGGGGTGGCATTTCTTTGGAGAGCTCTACAGCCCTCAGACCCTTGTGAGACTATATGCTGGTGCGGCTGGCCCTGAATTCCTCCTAATCCAGGAAAATGCTAGACCTCATGAGGCTGGAGTGTGCCAGCAGTTTCTGCAAGATGAAGGCATTGAAGCAATGGACTGGTCTACCCATTCTCCAGATCTGATTCAGCACATCTGAGAGGTCATGTCTTGATTCATGCACCAACGTCATCAGGAGCATGCCCAGGCGTTGTAGGGAGGTCGTACAGGCACGTGGAGGACACACATAATTCTGAGCCTCATTTTGACCTTTTTTAAGGACATTACATCAAAGGAGGATCAGCCTGTAGTTGCCTGATGTTTTTCCGCTATAATTTTGTGTGTGACTCCAAATCAAGGCCTCCATTGGTTAATAAATTTGATTTCCATTGATGATTTTTTGTGTGATTTTGTTGTGAGCACATTCAACTTTGTACAGTATTAGGGCTAACGTAATTTATTGACTTATTGAACTTTACTAGCACAATAAGAAATATGAAGATGTGTTCAATTACCGAACAAAACTGAACAGATTCCATAGAAAGATTGAACTCCAGATTACCAAATATATTTATGAATACATAGAAGCATTTATGCACCTTCTAGTGCCAAATCCTTAATACAAAAACTGACTTGAACACTGAAAGGAAACCTCAGAAAGCCCAGCTGGGCGGCGGCTACAAATGAAGGCCCTGTGGTTCGCCTCATTACGCTGGCCTTCAGCTCAGCCTCAGACAAGAAGTAATGAGCAGCCCGATAGCCAGTCATTAGCCTTTTACATCTGAAATTGCAAAGGAAAGTGGAGTTGGCCTCTGAAAGTGCCGTTTGAATATCTTTGAGAAAATCTTTGACTTTACAGAGGAATTGATTTCTTAACGATAATTTTTAGACCTCTAGGTTAAACATGACCAATGCAGCAAATAAAAAGACACATCTCTGTTACCTGATTATTATTTTTTAGAAACAGGTAAAGGTCTCAGTGTGATAAACTTTGATGCAATGGTGTTATCTATAATCTGCACTAGTCTTTATATTTTGAAGCACAACCAAAAGAAGGAGGAAGATGTTATGTGAATGGGGAATATAAAACTCATAAAATCTGAAGGAAGGCTTCATTCCTGATGGAATGTTTATTGACATAAACAATGTTTGAGAGCTGGCAGCGGTGGGAGTCTGAGTCATTTTACAGGGGGAAGATTTCATAATAAAAATCTACTCCCTGAGCACTTCTTATTGCCAACAGAAATTGTGGCATTTGCTTCAGGTAAATTTAGAATTTTTTGTCATAAAGTTTTGTCAATTTCAAGTTTCAAATTTCCTCAAATCAAATCAAACTTTCTTTAGTTTGTTATTAGAACATTATTTTTCATGTGAGAAAACTAGATGGCTTTCTTTTATGACTTTCAAATATCTTTACAATCTTTCTTTCTTTTTTTATGCCTTTTTTATTTTTTGTGTAACCATCGGTTGCATTAAAGGTTACAGTCAGCCAGAAGCCCTTTAAAGGAGCAAAGCAAAGTGAAATTGGAGGTTTAAACCAGTTTGACCATCAAAAACTCAGCTGTTTAACTAAATGTCGTGTTGGAACCTTTAGAGACTTTTCACTCTATACCACATGATTATTCACAGATATACATGCATATCACACAGCTGAGTGTTCTTATTTTAGTCTCAATGCTGCATCTGTAACTATTATTTCTTCCTTACTGAGGATATGTTTAGTAAATCACTACTCATCGACTAACGGTTATTTTATGCTTTTATGTTTCTGATGGGTAAAAGTTTATTTTCTATTCTGCTTTATTTTGCTTCAATGTGTAGTTCATATTTTCAAATAGATTTTTTCAGAAGCAATGTTATGCTTTTAATCTCTTATTCTTGATTTATTGCCGGCATCCTTTTGAATTTTGTTTACAACTTGTAAAGCTCTTTGAAACATATCACTCCTTGAAAGGTGCAGTATACAAAAGACACATTAAATAGTTTAGTGTCTTTAAAAATGTATGAACAACTAAGGAGAAAAATGCATTCTAGACCTAATTTGTTCCAAAATAGTGCATAAACAAAGCCAAACTTATTTTCATGCATCTTTTTTTCCATTATAAGTATACCACAAGTTTCTGTTTTGGGTTTTCTATCTCTAGGAGGTATCTTCTATAAATCTGGTGAAGTTCATACTGATTTATTTTGTCTGGGCCGAAATCTGCTGACTCCCTCTGCCCTTTGATAGACAAAGATATTAGGCTTGTCTAAATTTTAGGGCAAATCTTGCAGCAATAACATTTTCCAAGCTCACAGCTCCATTCTTCAGGCACTGCAATATTTACTGGTTACAAGACTAGATGATATTCCCTGTATGCTGCAGCCACTGTAAACAATGTCCCGGTTCAATGATTAACTTCCCCCTTCTTGTTATCTTTCCTTATTTTATCCTATTTCCTCCACTCTGTCTCTTTCTTCTCTTTTGTCTTAGTCTTACTAAAGTTTCAACTTCCAAAATGGCATTAGTGTCTTTGGATTTTGTTATCTTCCTCATCTCTTTACACTTCAAATAAAAGTAATCGAATAATTTTGAAAAAACAGGAAATGTAATTGCAAATTCTGAAGAAAGGAGCTTTGAAAAAAAAGGAGAACTTAAAAGCATGAAATCATACAGAAATAAGGTAAAATTGACAAAGATATATCACAAAAAATCTTCATTACTGTTTATGTTGAATTGTCACAACTATTAAGTTAACTATTACTGTAAGGTTGAATTTTATAAGATGGAAAAATAAATAAGTTATCTATTATATTATTACTTGCATAATTAAAGAATGTTCAAATCTTTGGTATTTCATTGATAAATATTGATGGTTAGGAGTTCACAAACCTGTGTAGTATGTGGGCTTTTAATGATTTATTCTTGGGTTGAATAAGGATTCAACATAAAAGTTGAAAAAAACAAGCCGAGAATAACATTTTACTTCCTTGTAGCTGTTACACTATAATTCTGTAACTTTGGATAATCGTTTCCTATTCAAGTAAAGGTAGACTTTATTTTACCTGTAGATTTCTCCCTAAGAACTGGCTATGCAGCTCACATATTTTATTGCACATATTTCATGCTAAGGTTGTTTCACCAACTTCTGTTGCGTTTTAACAATTAAAACCAGACCAATGTATGCTTATGCTATGCTAAAATGTTCCTGTTAGAACACAAAGCTATTCTCAAGTTTCAATCATCTAGCTTTTGAAATAATTTAAGGTATTTATCCTTCGGTAAAACATACCCACACCATGATTATACGGACACCATACCAGACCACATAATTAAAGTCTAACTTAGACCTAATTCTACTTTTTCATTTAATATTTCAACTTTTTAATCTTACAGTGCATCAATATTTTTTTAGTTCTACAACATTTTTGTCAAAATTACAGAACCATATATGCAGAACACAATCTGGGGACCCACAGCTCAAAATAGGAGCGGCGCAGACTGACAGAGCAAAGATCCTGTGGGATATCCAGATATAAACAGACAAAATGGTTGTTGTAAACCAACTGGACATTGTGATCATTGATAAGCAGCAGAGGACAGCAGTAGTGATTGATGTGACCACCCCAAATGAGGGAAACATCAGGAAAAAAGTACCTGGAGTAATATCAAGGGCTCAGGGAAGAACAAGAAAGAGCCTTGAAGGTGAATGCAACTGTAATCCAAGTGGTCATCTGAGCACTAGGGGAAGTAACTCCCACACTGGAGAAGTTACTCTAACAGACACTTGAAAAAAAACTTCCCACATTTCATTCCAGAACAGTACAGTACAATGAACAGCTCAGATATTGCGACAAACCCTTAAGCCCCCAGGTGCTGTTTATAAAGCACAAGTCTTCTGTTGTACAATAATTACACCCTAAAAAAACAAAGGCTCACAGACATCATTAAAAGCCCTAAATTATAGTGAAAAACATGACAATGAAAGTGTCTGCAATTGTTTCATACATGTGATTTTAACCCTTTAAAGCCCAATCCAAGAATAAAACAAAACAGAAAATTACTTTTTTTTGGTTTGAAGTCCTTATTTTGCCTTTTAACAAAATATGTAAAAAAAAAAAAAAAAAACAGAAATACATTTTTGATATTAATAATTTATTATTATGCGATAAGTCAAGATTTTTTTTGTGTAGTCTTCTGCCCTCTGTTATCAGGTATATCTGATCGTGTACAATAGGATTTTAAGCAAACTTTTTACCATTAAATTATGCAAAAGGTGTCAGACGCAAAACATTTCAGAAACTTTATGTATCAAATATGATACATTTGGCATTATAGGGTTAAAAGCTAAAGGTAAGAGACTCAAAGCCTTTGGTGCACAACAACAACAACAAAAAGCCCTAAAAACCCCTTTAATAAATCTGATACTGAAAAGCTTTTGTGCTTCTGGCGATGAAAAACAAATTCAAAGAGGGCAGCGCTGTCTGTGTATGAGCATGTGCAGCTTCACTGAGAACGATTTCTTCATTTGCTGTCCATAATTAAAAAGGACAACATCTGTTACCTGAAAACCATGCATGTAAGTGTTATTGAGGTGTTTTCTCCTTATCAGGCTTTCACAAATTACTCAATTGGAATGATAGTGTTAATTCTAACATAATTGTACAATTAAACTTAAAAAGCCAAACATTTTATTTAAGAGGTAAGTTGCTGAGGAGAAGTGATGGTTATCAAGTATTTGTCTTTGTATGTATGCATACGACAAGCCAAGAAAGACTAGATGCCTTCATATATGCTTCTATATCAGGATAAAATGATCAATGTTGGGCTTTACTAACCTTCCTTTAGTTATGTAATTACAATAAAACCCAGACAGGTGGTTAAATAAAGTACATTGCAGTGAACACGTGCAGAACTAGTGCCTGCTGCAACTGTAGAAACATGTGAATATGTGTCAAAGGTGGAAAAAATAAACATTAGGTCAGTCCAATTTAAAATACATTGTTTTAATGTCTTTTCCCTAAAGAAAATATTCATAAGTCTATTCTTAAATATTCAGCACAAGCCATCATTATTGATCCATTATGAATAAAAATAATGCCTCATTTTAACCTCCAAAGATGTGAAAGAGTTTTAATTTCAGAACCCGCAACAACAGCAACAGGGATATTTATCTCATTCAGTCTTTTTCATGGTTGCATTTGCGGGTGCGGTGTTAAAACACCGTTTGATTATTATCTGAATGAGCTGAAAGCGACCACAGGGATCCATGCATCATATTGCCCTGTGGAGTGGGTACATGCATCTAATTTAAAAGGGGATTCACTCATTAAAGCATTGCTCACAAGGCCTATTAGTGGTCAGCAACCATTAAGCTTCCACCAGTTGGGCCACAAGAAAAGATCCTCAAACCGGAAAGTGGTCCCTAATGAGCTGAACTGCACATCATAAAACAATATACGGCTATATCTCAACCTATAAACCAAGGATTCCTTTTGATCCGGAGGCAAAAAAAGGAATATTCACTTATGAAAAAGTTCAAAAAATGTAACCATCTAATGTTTGCTGTCAAGATACGGAAAAGGGAGGAAAAAACAGATCTCTCAGCTTAATCAATCTAAAGACGATTTGAAGGAAATCATGACACTGAAGGAAAAAAGTAAAAAAAAAAAAGAAAAACATCTGACAAGCTGTAGCTTTTGTACAACTTCTGTAATGTATAAACTGAGCTGGAATGAAAGCCTTGAGCTAACCATGTCTGCAGCTATGATTAGAACATCAGCTCCCATTATAAAAATAAAAGCTGTTATTAATTAACGGTAGATGTTGAAACAAGAAGGTGTCTCAGCATATAATTGAGGCTTTACATCTTTCCATCTTTCGTGATGCCTCTGAGGTGTTTTATGTCTGTCCAAACCAGTCTTACTCTTTGTGTTTTTTTTCCTGAGCCCAGGATTACATAGAGATACGTATTTCTTTCTGCTGCTGTGTGTATTCACTTTGGAGAAAAAGAAATGCATGTTTTTCTCATTGCTGACTGATTTGCGTAATTAAGGCGAACCAATTAAACATGATTTGTATGGCAGCCTTTCCTCTAAAAGCTGCAGGGCATTAGAAAAGTTTTCAGTTCTTTCATGTATGTATAAAACATCTTGAATAGGATTTTGATGGAGATTTCTTGTGCTTTGGTTACCTTTTATGTCATCATCTTTCTCACCTGTTTTTCTGCTTGTTAACACTACCAGCAGCTTGGCTCATTACATGGCAACAACTCAATGAACTTATGCATCTAGAGGCATTGAAGAATGAAGGGTAAAGTGGATTTAAGTGACTGTGAATGTGGCATGTTTTTCAGAAAATATTGATCTACCAAGTTTTTCCTGTAAAACCATCCCTTCATATTTGTTGGGAATGTCTGAATAATGAAAAAATACAAGGCATTTAAACCTTTATATAAATGCTTCTCTTTTATCAAGGGTAAGAGCAGAAGTGGCAGAGAGGTTTGAGATGGTAAAAAGGCAAGTAGAATGACCACTTGTAAGAACAATGGTATGCTGGATAACATTTTTTACACCGGTCAGCATTATAAAACCAAACAGGTTACCACTTAGTATAAGGAAAATGAGAATGCAGTTTATAAAACTTCACCAAAATTGGACAATTAGGGAAAGTGTTGCCTTACTCGATGAGTGTAGATTGTGTCTATTTACGTAGCACACAACTTAGTTTTTTTACTGTATTTTTGCTCACCCCTTTATTTGGAACATCTTTCTAGTTGAAAGTTGGAATCCCATTTGCATTTAAATTGATGTGACAGCATCACACAGTTTCTGCAGACTTGTTGGCTGCAAATCTTTGATGTAAATTTCCTGTTCGAGCACAGATGCATGGTGCTCAATTGGGTCATGATCTGGTCACTGTAAAGGCCACCAGAGTATAGTGAACCCATCCATTTGCTCTAGAGACCAGTTAGAAATTTGAGCTCTGTAGCATGGTGCCTCCAAAGCAGCCATAAAAGATGTGTACACTGTGGTCATAAAGGCTGACATCCTCAGCAGCAAAGGCTGTGGATTTTAAGCAAGGCTTCATTGACAATGGGTGCCACATTAACATCCTCACACCATTACCCTGCTAGCAGCCTGAATCTGGATTTGCAATACTTCCTTCTACGTAGCTGGGCAGAGAGCACCAGTGCTGGCGAGAGGCAGTGACTGGCTGGAGCCAGAATGGCAAATTGATAATGATCCACCAGTCCTTAAAAAGTTCAGATTTATCAACTTTTCCGTTTTACTAAAAACATGATAAAACTGTAGAGAAACAATTAAAAACAAAAATTAGATCACCCGAATAATACCCCTTTCACACTGGCTGAAAAACCTGTTCAAACTCAGGAACAATCGGCTTTTAGTGGCAGTGGGAACAGCTCACTGACGGGTGTCTACCCGGGTCAAACAACTCAGCAAGGGACCCGTGTTAATATCTCCTCGGCTCTGATCGGCATGCTATGGGAACACCAGACCCGGGTTGACCTGCTAAATTACATGACACCATTTAGCGCAACCTACAGACGTCAACACACCGCACAAATTGCTTCCGATCGAACAAGCCGAACAATTCTGTTTCCATTTGATAAACATGGCGCAGTGCTGGTAAGAGGGATTTGGGCAGATAAAAGTGTGAAATAATATAGAATACTGAATATGCTTTGGCTCCCCTCCATGTTGCTTTCAATTATTTACTTCCATGATTTCCTTCGCACTGTCGACATCATAGACACTAATGGGAAAAGAGCCAAAAGCTGATTGCTAGCGGGTCAACCAGTTTTTGAAAAACCCAAGTTTTGAGTGGGAAATTGGCTCAAGAGACAACTCAATGTGAGTTTTTTGAAAAGCAACAGATGACCACCATTTGAAGAGTGCTATGGAAAAGCAACTCTCCAGGCTGCAGCCATACACGAAGTTGATAAAGATAAGCCCTGTTCCTGTCTTAACTCTAGTCCCTGATTTTGTGTACTTAGTGTTCTGTAGGTACTTACCTCAGATCCAGTTCATTTACTTGTTCATTCTTCCAGGTAGGTGAACTAACACTTCTTTCAGATTCAGGTAATTAATACCATAATCACAGTTAACTCTAGATTGTTTGATTCTCTATGGTTGTGTCCAGCACTCCTTTACCCTGCCTGCCCACTCTTGACTGCTTCTGCTCTGTGTTCTCACTAGTTTGGATCTTATCCATCCCGCTGACATCAGATTCCACTGCCAGGACTGTCCATCCTTGCTGATTACCCCTCATCTGGTGACAGTAGGCATCTCTCCCTGATTACAGAGCAACTTTGTAAGCTGCTTCTCCAGAATCTTCTCTAACCGCTCTTCTCTCATTATAGACTTCCTGAGTATTATTTTCCACATAAATAAAAGTCTTGAAAAGTCCAGGGAGGTTGGTAAGGGTCTGGTGGATCTTAAATTTCTAATTAATATGCTCAGCTGTAGTCACCTGAACATCAAGCTGCTTGGAGAAGTTCTTATAGCCTTTACCTATAACACGCTTGTCTATAATCATCTTTCTAATCTCATTTTGTCCAGACCTGTGTTATGAAGTATTTTTTTTTTTAAATCATTCAATTAAAGCAGAATGTCTCACTTTCATTTGTTCATCTGTATACAATATTTAATTTGGTATAATTTAAATTAGATCAAGATTTCTGTACTTACTCTTGATGGAGCTGGTTGCATGTTCCTGCTGCTCCTGCACCTTCCTGCTCTGTCCCTGGTTTGCTGTGTCTTGTCTTTTCTGAGCCCTCTCTTCTTATCACCCGAACTCAAACAATGGATCTGGTCAGGTGGTCTTTCAGTGCAATTGATCTAATTTTCTCAACTGGAAGACAGGGAAAAGGGGACCCATCCTGTCCTGCTGGGACATACTTTGTGGGATACACCATGGACTCCTGGAAGGCTTGGAGGATGGTGTGTTTCCCAATGCTGTCAGTGGAGGATATTGAAGATGTATGGATTTGTGGTTTTATGATACTCAAAATTTTCCTGTTGGATTTGGAGGATACCTGATGTATCTACAATTACAGAGGATGTTGGCGACAATTTGGGCACTGATCA
>NW_015151058.1:36608-39873 GCF_000732505.1 Cyprinodon variegatus
GATGTGCATGCTTGCTTAAAGGCGGAGAAGCCGAATACGTTTGGAAGATTATTTGACAAACCATAATCTGCATTTTTGTTAGCGTAATAGCTTCTTCCTTAATAAGAAGCATTTAGCCCCAAAGCTAATTTTCATTGTTGATGATAACATTCTCTTACCAACTTCAGGCAGCATATTTGGCCTTTGCTCAGCACAACTTAAGTATTTTATACAAAATCATTTTATGAATAAGCTTTGTTTTTTCACATTCTACATTCATCCCCACTTCAAGAACTTTGTATTTTAAGAAATTGTCTTCAAATGTGCCTGGCAGCCTCATAGAGAAAAATAAAGACATTATTTCAGTTCAAACTGCTACACAAAACTGCTTAAAAAGTTGCTGCCTGGCAATAACATCCTGTAACTAAAACTGAGAATGCCACAGGTTAATTTCCTGTCCGGCTCTAAAGAGCTTTATTGTTCCCCTGAGCAAACGTTTGTTTCATTATTTCGACCTTCTGCAGATCTTTGCAGCAACTGGTTTTATTTTCTGTCCCTGTTGCTTTTGCACTGTTGCACAGGACAGTATTGCTATGGAAACCAGACCTGTGGTGGGCTTTGTATATTTTTTTCCTTGTTTCTTATTTATAATCTCTTCTAATCCTGGACCAATTACTTTCAGACCAGGATAGAAGAAGGATGTCTTTTCTCCTCTTCCCCTGAGGGTTTCTCTTTCTTTCCTTCTTTGCTTCTTCCAATGTCTCTTTTTCTTTGCATTAGCTTGTTAAAGGCACATAAAACACACATATTTCATATTACAAAGCATTAATTTGGTTTTTGATTAATCCAATTAGCACGTAGAAGAATTTTCATTTGCCTCTGAATTTGTTATCTTTCATTGTTCCTCTTTTCCATGAAATTTTTTTCCTCGTAAATATTGTTTTTTCCACAGCTCTTCCCAAAAAGTTTTTTCATGGTTTGCTTTTCCAGCTAGGTTTGCACCTTTTGCTACTTTAACAGGTAACATATTAATGCTAAATACAGTGAAATCCTTTTTTTCTAATCTATGACTTTCAGCTTTGTTGCGGCTCTTTTTGCTTCCTTAGATCCCTTCAGGTATAAGGGTTTCACAGCTCCCATTTGGTGTGCCTCTCTGGCTTTCTACAGCATTCACATGCTGGGAGAACACAGCACACACAAAGTCATGGTCCCAGTTGGGGGTACTCGGCTCAGATCTTGGGGAGAGAAACAAACAGCAGGTGATTGGGGAAAACATTTTACCTCCAGGACTGATACACTTGTTCACATACAGGCAAAAACAAAGGCATTGTGCACACAGAGTTGCTGAAAACACTTTAAAGCACAGCACAGATAAAAACAAACATAATCACCTCCTGATTTAGCTATTAAACCAAGGACCAATCAGGGGAGATTTAGACTGCATATGCAGCTTTGAGTCACTTTAAAATAACTTACGTCATTTAGAACTGTAGAAAAAGACGTTCATAGGGGACATGTCCCCTGCACTTTTTAAAAAGTCCGTTTTGGTCCCCTCCACTTTTTACTGTCCAAAAAAAAAAACATTGTTATGCTACAGTACACAGACAATTGTCATGCACTAGGCACCACAGCTCAATCTCCTGATTGGCCCACTGTCTTTTCTTGTCTGATTGGCTGTCACAACTGTCACTTCTGAGAAGCTCCCTTTACAAACATCTGATACGCTACTGAATCGGGTCTGTGAAAGGTCTTGTAGCAAAAGAAGGCAGTTGGTGAGGGAGTCTGCTACTGTAAATTAGCCATTTTTCTTCTCTTGGGTCACGTAATCTAGAAGAGATGTAATATCAGGAGTATTAATTTACGCAAATCTTTGAATTGGTGTCGTGTGTGCATGTGTTTGTGTGTTTGGTAATTAGACTTGCAGCCAGGATGTCTGAAAAAAAAGTAAAAGAGACATCAGACTCTTCTTTAAAAAAAAACACCTTCACTGGCTCCATAAATCAGCATATCCACTTCAAGATCCTCCACCGCATTTTAAAGCTTTTCATAACCTTGTAAAGTATATTCGCTTTATTAATAGTGCTAATGCATTAAAAGTATTGTAGTTATATATTATTATATTCAAAAAAGGACAAAAATACAATCTATGAATGTGATTTTATATATCCAAGCTCATAATAAATGTAAAACTGTGTGTTTTTAATCCATGTAGATTGTTGCAACCCAAATTTCCAAGTGTTCATGTCATGCATCCACATATTTTGTCAGGAAAGAGATAATAGAGGTGCAAGACAAAGTGGAGGAAACAAACACAGAAGAACTACTAGAAAACATGCTAAACTTATATATAGTAGTTATATTAAATAATACTTGTGGAGAAGGTCTTATAAGGTCTTATAGAGGTCTTATTTAAAGGGCACTAGTTGTCACAATGCATTTTTGACTTGAAAGTTTTGCATGATCCACTCTACCATACATTGTGTCAGTAAAGGGTGTACATTTCGTAAAAAAGGAAAGACAGAAATAATATTGTGTACAAGCTTCTCCATTTTAATATAACTGCATACTGCAATATTTGAAAAAAAAAAAGATTTTTTGAAGATATTACCAACATAGAACTGATAAATGATTGCGCTCATCTTTTCTGAATAGTTGCATCTGAAAACAGTATTGCAGCATAGAAACTCACCAGGAATCTGTTTCTGTGTGAAGAAACACTGAAAAACTTGAGCAACCGATTTTTCAGCAGGAGAAATGCTTAAGCAAATTAGCAGCTCAGCCCAGATTCCTCCTCTATTAGCCTCACGCTGAGTCTAATGTTTCAATAACCAAGAGGCTCATTGCCGGCGTCCCATACATCTACATCTGCCAGCAGTTTAAATAATTCCCCACCAATCTGTAGGCAGTGAGATTCATCTGGCTTGCAATTTAAATGTGTCTGCAAGAAAAAAGGGGTTTAAAGTTTAACACCCCATCTCTGGATTCAACTGTGACACTTCATGTAATGTTTATTTAATTTTAATTATTTTAGTATAGCTGAAAGGTCCATTGCTCTGTTTGCAGCCTTATGGAGAGTACTCTTTAACATATCTTGTGGGCTACAAACTTAAAATATGCTGTATTTAAATGATTTTTTCCCGATAGGATAAAACAACAAAAACACATATTTTAGTTAAAATAATCCATAGTTTTCACAAACATCTGAATTCTAGCCTTTATTTTAACCAGTCCTCCGGTTTCAGTACTTTGTACAGTAGAAGCACATTTGCTATAATTAGAAAAATTG
>NW_015151058.1:41370-42152 GCF_000732505.1 Cyprinodon variegatus
TGCCTTGACCTTCCAGGTTTTCTTCAGCTCTTCTCTGAGTCCCCATTTTCCGTTTTCCTGATGTTGCAGTCCCTTGGTATCCGTATGTCAACTACAACGACTTTCCTCTGCTTTTTGTCCACCACCACAATGTCCAGTTGGTTTGCCATTACCTTTCAGTCCGTCTGTATCTGGAAGTCACACAGGATCTTGGTTCGGTCATTCTCTACTATCTTTGGGGGTGTTTCCAAATCAAATCAAAGTTTATTTATATTGCACTTTACAACAACACCAGGAAGACCAAAGTGCCTTACAGAAAGATAAAGACATTGCAAAAAAAAAAAGCTAAAATCATAAGCCTGAAACAAGTATTAAAAGCCCACTTTGACCTTGGGGTTTCCTGCCCATACTCTGCACAGATATTCCTGTACACCAGAGGTCACTGATTAGGAGGCCGTGGTGTGGATCCTGACCCAACCTGATTTAAAACATTTACAAATTACAACATGTTGTCCGACGGCAGTGTCTAACTTTACTTGCGCTGCTTCTCCTGTTTGTACGGTAAAGCCCTCCGGAGCATCTGGGACAAGGGTACACATGATACAAATTAGCCAATGAGCTGTGTCAGTCAGGGCTGCTGCTGCTAGCTACTTTTAGACACAGCGTGCAAACCTATGGCAAGCCAGGCTGTGGAAAAGAAGGAGAAGACGATGAGAAAAGGTGAAAGAAAGTGTGGAGTGCTGTAAGAACTGCGGTGAACTGGTGACAGAAAAGTGAAAGGTCATGCTCAAAGATGACCCTTT
>NW_015151058.1:43118-43752 GCF_000732505.1 Cyprinodon variegatus
AACCAACTGCTGATGGATGGGACCCACCCAGAATGGTTAACCCAAGGACGGACAATACTGATCATGAAGGATCCCCAGAACTGGGAGAGTGGATAGAGCAGTCACTCGAGACTGTAAGACCAGGCAGACAAATCTGTGCACTGCCTGGATTGATTATAGGAAAGCCTATGACTCAATGCCACATACGTGGATACTGGAATGCTTGGAAATGTACAAGATCAACAGGACTCTAATAGAACTTAATGAAGCTGTGGAAAACAAGTCTGGAAGCCAATGCAAAGCCAATTGCACAAGTCACCATCAAGTGCGGCATATACCAGGGCGATGCACTATCTCCGCTGCTGTTCTGCATAGGCCTGAACCCTCTCAGCCAGAGACTGGCTACCGATACCAATTCCGAAGCAGAACAATCATCAGTCACCTCCTCTACATGGATGACATCAAGCTGTATGCCAGGAGTGAACGAGACATCGACTCACTGATCCACACTACCAGGATCTACAGCAACGTCATTGGGATGTCATTCGGACTGGACAAGTGCGCTCGAATGATCTCAAAGAGAGGGAAGATTATCAGAACCGAGGGGGTTGAACTACCAGAAGGCCACATTACAGATGTTCAGGATAACTACAAA
>NW_015151058.1:44456-49737 GCF_000732505.1 Cyprinodon variegatus
AGCTTTCAAATACCGTATCGCACATGTAATCTGGGCTTACAGTTCCTCAGTTATTTGCTTTTCCATTTGGGTATGCACAATAGGTGAATTTCGCAGAAATTAGGTGGATATTAGGAGGCTATTGGCATGTCTGACTTCAGAGTAATTAAGCTTCCAATTTGATGCTATGGATGCTTTTTTGATGCATAAAACACATTTGCGCAGTGGAACCCGCCAGCAATAATCCTACTCTTCTGCTAGGTGCCAAAGGTGCTTGAGAATGCAAGGAGTCCCCATAGTGACATTAGGTATGCTTGAAAACACAGGTGTACTCCTCTTACTATGTCGGCCTCGGTTCAGTGACATGGCCAACACCCTCTGTGCATTTGCGTGGTGTACTGAACCGCTAATAGTGGCATCCAGTTAGTCACATATCTCAACAATTGGCTCCTTCTAGCACAACTAAAGCAGGAGGTCGTAACAGGCTGTTCTGCAGTCTGGCTTTTTTGCTGAACCCAAAAAAGGAGCATGTTTTCCGCAGCACAAACAATCATCTTTAAGAGTCTGCCACTTCACTGGGTATCTTTCACTTGTCAGAAAAGAGTGTGGGCACATACTTTATTCTGCCAACACAGATTGGTGCCTTTCAGGCTGTACCTTTGGCTGCTGGAACTGATGGCTTCCATAATTTTAGTTGTTCATCTTGACAGGCTGCACATGTAAAGTTTTCATAGCTGGATAGCTATGCTTAGGCTAATGCATAATAGTGCATACAGGGTAATAGTGACGGAAGAGTGATCTCATGGTCCTGAGATACTGTCTTTACCCAAGTATCCTGGCACAGGAGGTACCCCTGGAGTCTGTTGTCTCACAAAAAGTGGCCATGATTGATGCCACCATTTCCGCGTAGGGAGAAATTCTCAAAAACTGGTGTATGAGAGGGCTCTGGAATGAAGACGTCCAGGGGTTTCACCTAAATTGTCTGTAGCTCACTGTTATGTCGTCCAATGACATAATACGATGATAAGCTTATCAGTCCCATAGACTGGCTTCAGATTGCGCCAGTAGACTCTGTAGGTTTTAATCATCATTGAGTGAATCCTAATCCTAACCCAAAAGTCATCCATTTCTGTATCGAGGTACATCATGAGAGTCTCAAAAAACCACACACATGCAGTGAAGTTTAAAGACCACTGCTACTTTGTAATTTAATTTATAATTGTTTATGGACCAAAAATACTTTGGCAAATCATGTGCTGTGCATGTGTGAATCTTGTATGCTTGCATGAATCATGCTGTGTGTGTATGGATCTTGTACTGTGTGTGTGTGGTTTTTTTTGTGCTTGTGTGAATCGTGCTGTGTGGAGCTTGTCCTGTGCATGTATGTGTATTTATGAAATTTAGACTGCTTTTTGGATGAATAAAACACATTTGGTCAGAATGTAGCAAAACCATATGGATTTCAGACTTTGTAATTTCAACCATAAAAGACTAGATGCCTGTTGACCTTTTAAAAAATAAAGATAGATGTTAAGTTAAAATCTGTTTATCTTAGAAAATTCAGAAAGAAAAATCTGATTTATGTTGCTTTTTGAATAAAGTTGTGGTCTCTATTTGGCCTGATTATGTCTACACATGAGATGGATTAAGGATGCATTTTCCTTTTTAATGAGGTAAAGTTTACACTAAGGCAACTAAGAGTCAATCTGTACAAAGCCACTTTATTGCAGAAACAGGGTTCAGATCTACATCCAAATACAACACGTTTTTGAGATGACAACAAAGGAAAGGACACTGAGGTGACGTCCTGGTGTGGTGCACCAACATTAACTAGTATACCCTCCCACCCTGCTCTAGTTCCCATATGGACCCTCTCCTGAGAGAAAAAGCTATCAGGGAGGCATGTATGTGTTTTATGTGACATGAGTGTGTGTGTGTGTGTATGTAAGGCCAGTGCACCAGTCTGGAAATAGGCGACACATTAATCTTATTTGTCATAACCTGTCCCTTGAGACGTGAGCCCCCAGTATACACACACACACACATATTGACCCCTTCCCGTGTGCTATCGGTATCTGCGAGGGACAGAAAGACTGAGGCTAATTACATGTGAGGGTTAAGACGGTGGAAACAAGACAAAGACCATGCTGGTGTGTGTGTATGGGAGTGTGTGTACTTGGCCTTTGTTGGGCTTTTAATATAATTCACTTTGTGTCCTTTACTGTTGGTTATCACTGTAACACAAATTACTCTACCCTCTCAGTTGTCTTTGATGCTGGCCAAACTTTCCATTTAACAGCGCTTTTGTGTTCCGTCACAACAAAGGGGTGATATATTTCCACTATCTCTTACTTTTATTTTTTATTTTATTACAATACTGTTGACTGAACATGCCGAAAGACCTGTACTTACATAAAAAAACTGCACTGGAGTTAATGTTTGCTCTTTATAAAAAAGGACAACAGTAAGAAAGACACTATTTGAAAACATTCATTTGGAAAACAGCTGTTTATCAACAAGGCAAAGTTTTCTATAAAATCATTAATATTCACTTTTTACAGTTTGTGACCAATATAATTCACATCAAATGTTGTCTTGTTAACTCGTTTGGATATTTTGGTGCATTTTCCTTTTTGATTAAGGTAAGTTGGACTTAATTCTGTGAAAGGTTAAGATATGTATACATTTTGCGTTATAAAAGCTTTATCACATATGGGATTTAGGAAAAACTTTGTTGCTTAGGCATTTCATATAATAATATACACTTTGGATATAGGCATTTAACGAATAATTATATTTTTTAAATATAATTTTGAAAACTGCCACTTTAAAACATTAGGGGTGACTTATTTTTTGGGCAATGGCTTACAGAATGCCACTTACCGGTAAGCTTTAGTTATTAAAAAAAAAGATTTAATCTTTATTTAACCAGGTAAGTCCCATTGAGATTACTAATGTCAATGGAGTCCTGGCCAAGACAGCAGTACAGATAACAACAGTTCAGTACATTAGAGTCAATTACCAACTCCTGATATCTGACATTGTTGTTCTTGGTTTACTTTTTTCCCCTTTCTTTTCCAATACATATTTCCTAACATTCTCTGCATATTTAACTTCTGTTATCACTGAATGGTCTCTTGTTTTTTTGTACCTCCCTACATCATTCCCTCCTCTCCTCCTTCAGGCCAAACCACAGCTATCAGATTCCTCTCTGCTTGGTTCTTTTTAATTAGACTTGCTCTCTTCCAGGCCTCTGTGCATGTGTCGTTTTGTGTGTGTGACACTTTAGTAATTCACACCATGCTGAATTCTATTAACAAGCATTTTCCAAACACAACACAGTGAGCATCTGCCCTCTTCTTTTCTCTTCATTTACTCACTTTGTTAGAAGGTCAGTGCATTACTTTTGGCAGTTGATTGTGTTAACACACAAAGGCACGCATAGTGGGCATATCTCATCTAAAGGTTGAAACAACAGTAAATCTGAGTGTGGATGACATTTTTTCTATTATGCAAATACTTGTATTTAGGTTTGAACATATTCAGGATTAAAATTAATGCCAGAATTATGCCATTAGAATACTAAAACCTTAATTGAAAGACTGATCTAAAAATGTGTTTATCTTTTGTTTGTTTTAGGCCACAAATTGAGAGGCAATATGGACCATTCCAAGTTCTAGGTCAGGGGTGCTACATTATGGGTCCAGGAGCTACCATCCTGTGACTTTTAGATGTACATTCTCTTCTCTAAAACACCTGAATCTAAAGTCTCAATCCTCTAATTTAGCTCAACAGAGGATTACATTTGATTCAGGTGTCTTAAAAATGGGTGCAGAATAAAAAAAAGTTGCAAGATAGTAGCTCTTGAAGACTGGACTTGAGCACCCCTGTTCCAGGTTATCTCTTATGCTCCAGACTGGATGAAGTGGGGGCTGTTGAAGCAGTTTAAGCCTATGTAGACATATGATGTATATCACATATTTCCGTAAAACCCAATGACCCATTTTCTAGTTTACTGGAATGATAGTAATACTTTATCGTTTAATTGTTTGTTTTTTTAGATTTCTGGTATTTTAGTTGGAAATGTTTGGATTTCAATCCAAACAAAAAACTTACAAGGTTCAAAAATAGGTTCAGCAAGTTTATTAAACAAATTAAATTAATGAAACCATTCTTTCTTCATTCCATGAGCTGCCATGAGGAGGACAGATGTGGTCAGCATACCTAAGACTACCAGACTAACATTAATGAGAAATTATATATAAAAAAAATGGCCTGGCCAGCCAGATTGATACGCTATATACATGGTGTAACAGTCAGTTAAAGAGCTTAGACACCTCGACTAACAGGATCAGGTTAGAACCAATCAGATAACTATGGATGTGATGCAAAACTTGAAGCGACGCACTCTGTTTTTGTAATTTTGTAGTCCGTGAAGCCATTTAAGAACCTCTCCAGAGAATGATTTCTGCTATTTTTGCCTAAAAAATTCTGACGATATAAGGTGTGCTTTGTACTTGTAATGAAGAGGTCTTCATCACTGGGACTATTTTAATGAATATAGCTTTTTATGTAAATAGCTTGTAGCACTTTAAAGGGGCCTTTGCACTTTATTAAAAATCAGCTTGCTCTCCACAGCTGGTCTCCACCCCAATTCACCCACATCGGCTTTGGCTTCACCCTCTGGATCATCCTGCCTACATTTGTCTGCTCGATTCTGATTTCCTGCTTGTCCTCCGACCACTGACACATTAGGGTCTGGAACCATCCTCTATCTCTTGATTCGGACTGAACTTTAAGACAAGGTTAGTAACTCACATGTTCGTGATCTTTGACTTACAGAAAGACACGGTCACTAACCTGGTGTCTCCACCCGCGGAGGTACCTGCCTTAGATGCCAACGCTGCTTAAAAAAGTTTTCTATCTTAACTTTGCAGTACTCACTCCAACTGGAGGAGCATGTGTCGACAGTAGATATTCACTTGCATTTTACTATTGACTCTTCAGCAATCCCTCCCACTAAGCATGCAAGCAGTAAAAGGGATAGATAGCAGGGCCGTGCAGAGACCTCTAAAGGGGCAGGTGCTCAAAAAAAAAAAAAGGGCACATCTTATCGCATTTTAGGACAGAATATTAACAAAGTCACATAGCTTTCAGAGTTTAATGAACAATGATAAATTACAAAATTGTGAGACATACAATCAAGGCTAAGGGAAACACAAGAACAACAGCCTAATGTCTGTATGATAAAAATACTGAATCGATAGATAAGAACAGCTTTTCCTCACCTGGCTGTCTCCTC
>NW_015151058.1:51024-75369 GCF_000732505.1 Cyprinodon variegatus
TATATATATATATATATATATATTTTTTTTTTTTTTTTTTATTTCTCCATACATGTATTGCTGCACATAGAGAGACAATATCAGCTTTGATGATGTTCAGGCTTTATGACACTAGCATCAGTTTTTTTCTTGGCAAGATAGTATCAAGATAGTATCTGTGTGTGTGTGCTTGTGTGTAAGTGTGGAGTCTATAAGACAGCCTGGGGGTTAATTAGAGAATGGTAAACAGAACACATGTGGCAGCTTAATATCCCCTCTGCCTTACAGCTCATTTCACACCCCAACCGCTCTGTTGCTCTCACCCTTTTATGTGTGTGTGTGTATGCAGCGTTTATCTGTATGGCCTGGGTCAGGGGCGTTCCCCCGACACCTATCCCAGAGGCCCTCACCCCTACTTCGGCTTCAGCCCACACAAACAGCTGCTGTGGAGTTGGTGCAGGTGTGTGTGGGTTTCAGAGGTAATTTAAACCAGATGAGCTGGTGCCTTTCAGGCTGTGGCCCTGTCACTTTATCAATATCAAAAGATGTAGGAAGGCTGGATTGTGGAGAATGGATGGATGGGTGAAATCTATTGTGCCACTGGAGGACAAAAGAAATTTAAGATAGATGTTAAAATCTCAGCTCCCAAGTAAAAAAAAAAAAAATCTAATGGCATGCCTGCTCAAAATCCAATTGTGCTTGGATGTGTTAAAAGCTCCAGACTACCCCTGTACTGTAAATGTAATAAAAAATATTCAAAAACATTAAGCAATTAATTAACACATTTGATAGTTTGCATATTGTTCAACTATTCATGAATGTGTTCTTTCAAATTTTAATTCCTTGAAATTCAAGAAAATTATACACTGCTGATGATGTTTTATGATTATGAGGCATTTTAACAAATCCTATAGAACCTGGTTAGGTTAGATCTGTTCATTTCCAGATCTGCTTTGTAAGGAAAACTCCAGGCTACGTCAGTTCGTCTTTTAACTGACTTGAAGATAAATTAATTGAAAAAGAATAACATTTGAAGAAGGGATGATACAGATATCAGTGAATTTCATCAGTATTATACTGACTCACCAGGGATGTTCCTGATGTTGCATTTCAAGTTTTTGTTGACAGTGGCAGATGTTTTGTCTCAGCAGAGGTTTCTGCAGGACGAAGTTCTAAAGATTAATTTGACTACACACACAAAATGTAAATAATAAACTAAGAAGCTTTAGAAATTGTAATCCAAATAAATTTCAATATCTGTTTTGACTCATTAAACTTCTGAAGCAAGTCATTTTATATATTTTATTTGCGTTCAATCTCACCCAGCATACAGCACATGGTCCTGCTCGTTGACAGCCTTTGTGAGTGTGTCAATTGCCGCCAACATCCTATGTAATTGTAGATACATCAGATATCCTCACAATCCAAACAGGAGAAATCCGAGTATCATAAATCCAAAAATCCATGCATCTTCCACATCTTCGACTGACAACATTGTAAAACCTCCAAGCCTTCCAGGAGTCCATGGTGTATCCCACAAAGTATGCCCTGGCAGGACACACTTTTTCTTGTCACATGGAAAACTTTTCTCTGTCTTCAAGTTGAGAAAGTTTGATCAAAGAGACTAGCTGACCAGATCCATTGCTTGAACTCGGGTGATATGAAGAGAGGGCTCAGAAAAGACCAGACACAGCAAAGCAGGGACAGAGCAGGAAGTTGCAGAGCACCGAGAAAGTGCGACTGCCTTCTTCAAGAGCCAGAAAAGGTTTACTGCTTGCTGTGGATGTGTAGAGATAAAACAACAGGTGTTACATCTGATTATATGCAAACCATGAGTAGGTGCTCATGACATGCTTTATTATCTGACTACACCACTCTACTACACTACACTTTACAGCTGTTGTAACCAACCCGTTTTGTATTATACTACAACAATAAGAACACCAGTGACAGACATCAACAAATAAGCTTTCTCAGAGACTCTGAGACTTATCAGCTTGATTTACACTACCTTATTGAAACCGTGCCGAGATTGGTCCAAGTACGGTAACCAAGATATTTGTTGAGCGTAAATGGCTCTCAAAACTGAACCGGACCGTGCCAGACACAACCGAACCATCCTAAGCTGGTACTAGTTCAACAGTAGGGCTCGACAGGGTATAGCTGTGGCTCGGTTTTCAAATAACAAAGAGCAGACCACATAATCTCCTTACAGTCAGCTTCAGTAATCATGAAATTTCAGACATTCATAAAAATACTAGCTTTCCTACCGTGCCACATGATTTCCAGCAATGATATTGCTGTTTAATGAAACACAACGTCTGTCATTGTTTCCTCCGTCTGTAAGCCCTGATTAGACTGGTTTGTCGTATCCACTTCTCAAATGCCGACTCTGTCGAGTAAATTCAATACTGCCTTCTTCACCTGACTCTCCTCAAACAACGAAATATCACAATTCTAACCAAACTTCCTGAATGCCTTCATGATGATTGGCTTGATTCCCTCTAGAGAGCAGTAGTACTGTAGACCGTCACTAGGTGGCAAGGAACCGTGCTAGCGTGATGTGTAAACGGTCGTAAGGAACCAAGCTCAGCACGTTATTGATCCAAGCTTGGTCCAAACTCGGCACAGATTGGTTTCAGAGGGTTAGTGTAAATTGGGCTCCCCATTTCAAAGTGACTTTATCTGAACACTTCAAATTTGAAAATAATGCAGAAATCATATGTTTTACATCCTTTTATCAAGGCAAGTATATTATAGACTTCTTTTATAATGAGATTAAAGTAACATCACATTTTGTACGTGTTGTTGGACATTTTAGAATGCTCTCTTTTGGTGAAGTCAAATAAAAGGTCCAGTAATTTAATCTTTACATTTACAAGTAGTAAGACAACTGTGCAGATCATCATAAGTACATGAGCTGAATAAGAATAAAAATATTATTAATAAAATTATGCATTAAGATTACAATTTAATTCATACCATCCCGTTGGATGAGAGAGATACCTGCCAAGAACCTCAACAAACTCAAGAGTCAATAAAAACCTCTTCTGTAGTTCATGAAAACTGCATAAGTAGTGAATGTAATCTGTAAACATCAACTTTAATGATTTTAATTCCAACCTTCCAGTTGGTCAAACCAACTTTTGTTCAGTTTCTTTCTACCAACCATTCTAACAACATAAATTTGTTTGTGAATATGACATATCTATTAGCCTATGTATTTGTAGTAAATGTCTACCCTTTAGTCAGTCAGCTTTACATATTGTCCTGAGCAACATCAACATAGTAAATATTCCCCTTCATATCGTCTGATAACAAAAGTCTTTGAAGATTGATTTTTTTTCACATTCATATCCTTTTAAAGCTACGGGGTGATTAAAAGTTTGCCTGTTGTAACTCAGAGAAACTTTTGCACAATGGAAAATGTTGTCATAAGCACAGAGCTGCTGTGACTGCAAAGAGAGTTCTTGGTGTCAGAGCTGAAGGCAATCATATCGTCCCATCCATCACACTTCCCGGCACTCTGCCCTGCGTCTGTTTATTGTCATACCACCGTCTTATTATGACTGTTATTTCCTAATTATGACCACAAATTTCATAGGAGTCTTGGCGGTTGCGTTTACCGCATTTACGCTTGACAACGGGGAGCGTTTTCCCCTGAGCGTTATATTCTGGACCTCCAGCAGAACCGCCAGCATGAGACGACGGCCGTGCAACAAAAGACCAATCTGTTAGACCAATAAATGAGCAGTCAGGTGTGTGCGTGTGCGTGGGTGGGTGTGTGTCCCGGAGCAGTAAATGAACACTCTCTCTATCTCTCATCTATCAATGGCTTGACACCGGGAGCAGCTGTGACTTCATGCACACACACACACCCTCTCCACTACTTTAGCAATTTGGGATAATTAGCCTCCTATACAATGTCTGCTTGTGGTCCCCAGGGGTCCTGTGGGCTGAGTATGTGTGTGTGGGGATGTCTGGTAAGGATCAGCTGTGTTAAGCATCCCGTGACATCTAAACTACTAATTCATTGCTACATTAACGGCATTGATTAACATAAAGCTACAGACACGATCACACACATATTGGGGGAATCCCTTCTGATGCTTTCAGCTGGTTTTTGGGAGCAAGCTTTGTATGTTGACTACTTTTAAACCAACACAGTTTGGCTCTAATCTTATGAAAAAAGTAGCAGAATTTGATAAACATTTTTGGTTATGCTTTAGAACAACAATCATTTATGCGTTAAAGTGGTAAAAATGATAACTTGTTTTGTGATGATGGAATCAATCTCAACAGACTCATGATCAAAGCATCTTAATGTGTTAAAATGTCTGAGCCAAACTGAATCCAATCTTTGGCAAAATTTGGCACTGATGTTTACAAATACTCTTCATACAGTCTTACTGTGCTGGAGCTTTTCTGTTAAAAAATAATGGAAAATCAAAACATAACATTAGTCTCAGGTATTTTTCTCAACAGCTATTTGTTGGTGTATCAAGATGTCATGGTTGGAATAGGAAAAAAATATATAGTGGTATAGCTATAGTAGGAAGATAAGAAAAATATATTATCTACATGTTTTTTTTCTGTTTAGGATGTAAAGACTAGACTGCCATTGTACAATTTGCTAACCAAACAATTTGACCGCCCTTTTCTTTTTGTTTGTTTGTTTGTTTTATTCTATTACTTATGTAATATAGCTTTAGACCAAGAAATAATAAACAAGGTATATGCCATTGCAATTTTCTCTCGGTTGCAACAATTTCTCAGTTGTAACCCAATTTAGTAAATCATTCCAATGCTTTTTCTACTGGGATTGAAGGTTATGTAAAATATGTAACTTCAGACTTAGACAAACTTTCTTGTCATTTTCTATGCACATAGTGCACACAAAACAAAACTTTGTTGAGAAAGTTAGCCAACTGCTGTCTCAAAAAAAGACATACAAAGAAACAGTCACTCACTCACTCACTCACTCACTCACTCACTCACTCACTCACTCACTCACTCACTCACTCACTCACTCACTGATTCATAGACTCACTCATTGATTCACCTACTCACTCACTCACTCACTCACTCACTCACTCACTCACTCACTCATTGATTCACTGACTTACTCACTGACTCACTGTCTCACTCAATCACTTACTCACTCACTCACTCACTCATTGATTCCCTGACTCACTGATTCACTGATTCACTCACTGACTCACTCACTCACTCACTCACTCACTCACTCACTCACTCACTCACTCACTCACTCACTCACTCATTAATTCACTGACTTACTCACTCATTCAGTGACTCACTCATTAATTCACTGACTCACTCACTGACTCATTCACTGACTAACTGACTCACTGACTCACTCACTCACTGACTCACTCACTCACTCACTCATTCACTCACTCACTCACTCACTCATTGATTCACTGACTTACTCACTGACTCACTGTCTCACTCAATCACTTACTCACTCACTCACTCATTGATTCACTGACTCACTGACTCATTGATTCACTCATTCACTCACTGACTAATTCACTCACTGACTGACTCACTCATTGATTCACTGACTTATTCACTGTCTCACTCAATCACTCACTCACTCACTCACTCATTGATTCACTGACTCACTCACTCATTGATTCACTGACTCACTCACTGACTCATTCACTGACTCACTGACTCACTCACTCACTTACTGACTCACTCACTCACTCACTCACTCACTCACTCATTGATTCACTGACTTACTCACTGACTCACTGTCTCACTTAATCACTTACTCACTCACTCACTCATTGATTCACTGACTCACTGACTCATTGATTCACTCATTCACTCACTGACTCACTCACTCACTGACTGACTGACTCACTCATTGATTCACTGACTTACTCACTGACTCACTGTCTCAATCACTCACTCACTCACTCACTCATTGATTCACTGACTCACTGACTCACTCACTCATTCACTGACTCACTAATTGATTCACTGTCTCACTCACTTACTCATTCACTGACTCACTGACTCCCTCACTCACTGTCCTTGTTGTCCTGTGTTTGAGATTAAAAATAGTTGTTAGCCTTGCATCCAAATCTCTAACAAGTAAGGATAATCAGAGTGCATTTAAATTCCAAAATATATGTCTTTAAACTTGAAATGAAAATGTTTCATTTTTTGGGACATTTGAAGTAATAAACATTAAATCGCCCTAAATATAATGCTAGCTCTATACTTCCTATTTGGCCTCAGAAATAACAGTTATCAGAACAAAACAGTAACAGTTTGTTTAATTTTACTGCTAGCGATCAGGAAATATTTTAAGAAACCTTGTATCTGTGAGCCAGGGCTATACTTCAAAAGAAAAAGTGTTTTTGTTTTTGTGTGTGTGTGTGTGTGTGTGTGCAGATGATGAAAAGATAATGATGCATCAATGTCTGTCTCTGCTGACACTGAGCTCAGTGTCCCACTGTGACAAGAGCCAGGTGCTGATGGGAGAGACAAATCAAGCAGTAAATCAAAAACATCTTGATTGGAGATGATTATACTTCTCATTCCCTCTCTCTTTATATATATGTCTGAGTGTGTATTTGTTCTTTCTTGTTATCATGATTTTAGTTGTCTTTCTTCCCCTCAAAATTTGCTCAATCACATAAAGAATCAGTTTTCTTCATATCAAAAGATATTGCACTGATTGACATCAAGATGTAAATGACTTATCAAATCATTATATAGCTTATCTGTTAAAATTAAACTGCACACTTACCTTTAAAACAAGCCATGTATAGGACATTAAAATATTTGAGCATGAGAAGGAGCAGTTCCTTTATAATATCTCTAACATATTTAGCTTTTTTTCTCTGACCATCTTTTATATATATATATATATATATATATATATATATATATATATATATATATATATATATATATATATATATATATATATATATATATAAATACTTACTAATGTTGTTGAGGATAAAACCATCCCTCATGTTGTCCACAAAATGGTACTTGGCCTGCCTGTAAGGGAAATCTTTTATACTTAGTATCTACTACAAACTAATATATTAAGTTCCACAAGACTCACCTATAGCTCCTACATTCAATACTTTATACATGGTCACGCAAAGAAACAGAATATATGAACTTATGTTGATGACACACAACTTTACTCTGACAGTCAAGGAAAGTTGATGCACTCTTCAAATTGTTTCTTTGCGCAAGGAAATGTATAAAGTTTTTTCTCTTCATTAAAACTGCAAACACATAGAATGGATTACTCATATATATTAATAAGAATCCCATTTGATTCAAGTATATATATTTTTTTCGTACTCAAAATTATCAAAAATTATTTAGCAATATTAAGTTTAAATATCCTGTCTTTCAATCAATAGATAAATTATTGCAATGTTATGCTGATGGATGAATTCTGGTGAAGACTGGAAAGAGATCTCAACTAACTCCAGCTACCTGGTTGGTTGTTATGTTGGCTGGTGAGTTTAATTTAAGCTGTAGGCAGTACCTGAGGGAGAAGTAAGAAAAGATGTGGACAATATATATTTATATATAAAATGATTATATCACTTGACAAAAACTAGTCAAACACAAAAAAAAATTAACAAGGAATAATAGCAAGTGGACTGACAGAAAAATAGGTCAATAAAACACTATAAACAGTGAATAAGAGATTACAAAAATAAAAGGGGAGCTAACTTTCTCCAAATGCTTTTTATTCTTATAAACTGCAAACATTACATCAAAGGCTCAAAGCACAAAGCAAAACAATTAATTCAAATGCATAGGATTGTGACTGGCTACTGCCTTTACTGTACAAGCCATTCAGTTGTGGATGGTAGGTACATATTTTCTTTATGGGTAATAATATAAGCACCTAGATCGTACCTGGCAATTATTTACAGTTTTACAATGGTTTGGCAGAAATGAGTGCAATCTAATGTAAATTATTTTCAGTAGAGTCCTTAAATGACACTCAGTAAAGTCCAACACACTTTCACTTTAACCTGGGCAAGAAAAACTCTAGCATTTATACATGAAATATAGTTTAAGACATTAAAGTAAATAGTACATTTAAATAGAAAGAAATCTGCCTTTAAACAGATGTTTATGCTATGCATAGCATATTTTCAGTTCAAATCCTTTACTTCTTGAAATAAGATCTATGCTCCAAAACACCAAAATGGTCAATGTTAACAATTACATTGAGCACCAAACCATCAAATGAACTTTTGTGTTCTGAGGCCATTAGGATTCTGGAAGTGGCCATCCATATTTTGATATAAATGTTCCTACTGATGAGAAAACAAAGCAGAACTGTTTTTTTTACTTATTTGTGGTACACTTCACTCCGCATTGTGCAAACAGACCAAACTAGCTCCTCGGAGCATAACTGACCCAAAGATTATCCACGACATCCAATCCCCAACAGAGAAGTTTGAATTAATGTATTTTTCTGGAAACATCTGTTTAAGAAGAGCTATTTAGCCTCATTCACAACTACTCATAGTAAAAAAAAAAACCACTATCTGATGGTAAAACAGTGAAAAAGGATTTAATAAATTTCTGTATTTTGAACTCTACAAATTATTAATCCACATGGGGTGAAAAAAACTAATCTGTAAAAGGTGATGTAGAGGAACAACATCAAAAAATCAACAAGGATGCCTGTTTTGGATCCTGTGTGTGGAGAATTGCTCTAATCCAAATTTGGACAATTTATCACTCATGGGACCACAGGGATGGAAAACAGTGTTTAATTCCTGGAGAAAAATTAGATTAACTCCTTATTTTTTCTTTCAAGCAGACAGTTGGCAAACCAGCCTATTAAAGCCATCTGTTGAACTGAAGCTCAAAACTGCTGTGATAAGGTACTGAAATGATTTTCTTTGCTCACAGGTGCGTACTGCTGGTATTTTGTCGAAGCATATTTGTATTTCCATTCTTTTAGTTCAGCTGTACCTTTGATTTGTGGTGTTAGGTTTTGGGCGCAAAATAACTGAAAATAATGCACTAGTTTAGTATCTGTCTAAAATAAAAAAAAGTAATAATAATTCAACCAACTGTGTTTGAATTGTCAGATTTCTTATGGTATAGTTTTTGATGATTTCTCTTGTCTTAGAGAGTCAGATAAATGTACAGATTTAAGGTGGATCTAAACAGATTACATTATCCATTGTTGTACCCAAGTTCACTCACTTACATTATATAGATTAATTGCACACAGGCAGGTGTTTTTAATCTTTTACCTCTGCTAATTATGAGGATTTTCTCCTAAGAGCTAAAGACAAAAAAAACAAACAAAACATTTATAGGTCAAAAATATTATGAGATTGCAGCGACAATTTTCTCCTGTATTTGGTCATTGACAGCCCTCTCAATTTGAGCATGCATGCAGCGGCAGTGGAGAGGAAAACTCCCTTTTAACAGGAAGAAACCTCGAAATGAAACAAGCCTCACTCTGAGCAGCCTTCTGACTAGGCCAAGTGGGGTCCAATGAATTAGAAGCAGACATATTAAAAAACAAGCAAAGATGAACGACTTTAAATGACAATAACACCAAAGTTGTTTTTACTTTATTTTCTTAGATCAATTTAATCCCATCCAAATGAAGTGACTGACTAATCAGATTCTTTTTCGGAGACTCAGGTCCAAAGACAATAACTTCTGGTTTGTCTGCCTTCAGAAGTAGAAATGTTAGCATCATATAGGTTTTTATGTTGTCAGCACATGTTTTTAGTATATGTAATGACTTAGTTTCATCAAGATGATAATTTTGCTAACTCTGATAGCTCAATTGGAACAAAACAGTCAAACACAGTTCAGATTCTATTGGTAACTCAGATACCGCACCACCATCCAGAGATGAACCAATTATATTTAGAGGAGTGCCAATGACCCTATTTTTAATAGAATACATTTATTTATTAACAATGAATAGAAAAGAATAAATGTTATTTCTTAAAAATGACATAAAATCATGACTGCTAAGAGCAGGGGGAATAGATGGTTCAAAAGAGCTATGGCTTTGGGTGAGTTTGGCAACTGTATAAAAAAGAAATCTAGGATTATTCCTAATTGCCTCTATTAGTGAAGAGAATATACTGCTCGACTTTTACAAAGGAACATTTTATACAGCAATAAACCAGATCAGACTAATAATCCAGAATAGGTGGGATGTGGAGCATCATTTTATCTCCAATTTAAAGTGCTCAGGTATGTATTACTAGCCTGACGTAGTCCTACTCAATTCTAGTCAGAATATGAGTCTGATACTGCTCCATAGAGCTGTGATTATGGGGCGTGTTTCGAACGAACCAGGAAAAAAAATGCCTCTGCACTCAATTGGATAGATCTACACCCAGTAAGAGCAACGGAGTGCGTGACGTATGTTAAGCGAGGCATAGTTGTTGTCAACAAAAATGAAAGCGTGCAGTTGCACGCCTAGAATAAGAAGATGAGCCTTGATCGCGTTTCTCTGTTCCTCTTTTAAAATTAATTTGCTGTCGATATCTTCTAGAACAGACCTAATAGCAGAATCTGCTCACCAAAACTCTCCAGCGGCAGCCATTGTTGTTGTCACCCAAGCGCGCTTTGGTCACGTGGTTGATTACGTTACTGTTGATCAACTGTCCATCATCGTATAAAGCCCGCCCTGACAATTTGATTGGCCCGCCAAATATTGTGGTAGCATACTCACGCTACTACTGAGCAATGCTAGAACGAACTTCACGACCTCAAACGTTGTGGGCGGGACTAAGTTTGGAATGGCACCCAGGCTAATGTATTACACCATTGAACAAACTTTATATTCTTTAGGTTTTTCTTTGTCATTGGGACTATGTTTTCTAAGGCAGTAAGAAGAGAAGGTAGTAACCCCAACAACAAAATCATCAATGTGAAGGGGAATAGAATAAATGGTTGCCCTCTGCAGTGCTGTTTAGTGATAGATAAGAGAGTGGAACAGCTGCATTATCTGATAATGATCTGCTAAAGTGAAACCTCTTGGGGGAGCAGAACTCTATTAAAGTAAACGTGAAGGTTACTAAAAAGTGGTCACAAGATTGTGAGGAAATATTGTTATTTCTCCACATTCAATGCCATATGTCAGTACAAGGTCAGAATTATGAAGATGAGAATGTGTGGGACCACTCACATTTTGAACAAGGCCAGTCAGGTCTAAGATAGCATTCAAGGCTGCATCTAAGCTATTGCCTTCAGTGTCGGCATGGATGTTAAAATCACCCACTATAAGGAGCTTCTCAGTGTAACACTAATTCGGATAGAAATTCCGAAAATTTATCTAAAACTTCACAGTAAGGACCTAGTGGACGATGCAAAGTCACAAACAGAAGAGGTTTTATTACTTTAAAATTTATGTGGGGGGAAAAACTAAGAGTTAGATATTCAAAATAATTATAACTATTAACTGGCTTTGGATTAATGATAAATCAGACCGAAAAGATTGTTGCTACACCGACTCGTCGTCCAGAATTTCTGGGGTTATGGAAATTGAAATAGCTGCAGGGAGCTGTCTCATCTATGCTTACATAATCCTCTTGTTGTTGCCAAGTTTCTGTAAGACAACGTAAATAACTTTGATTATCATAGATCAAGTCATGATTTAACTGACCTCTTGAAAGGTCAGTTACCTGCTGAAAGTTTGTAATTTAGAAATGTATTCACAAAAACAAGCTTGTTAATTAGCAGACTTATTTAAATTTATCACATTTTCCTGTATGTATGGAAATGTAAAAATTTTATGTTAAAGATTTCTTTCAATATTTGTTACAATTCAGTTTTGTCTGTGTAGGAAGAAAAGTACTGCCAGCATGACTATAAACTTATCGTTTTGAAAAATTGTTTCACTCACAGTAGGAATGATTTTGGCTTACTAAGTGATTTAGAAAAATACCTTTTGTGTGGTAAAGGACAACTGTATATTGTGACTTGGATTTACCCTCCCTTTTTTCTGATCCAAATGTCTGGCTTTTGCCATTTTTCAGTTTTACATTCATACCTACCTTAAATAAAAGCTGAGACAGAGATGCAGATTGGAAAAAAGTCCTACAGAAATTGGGGTAAAGATAGAGAGAGATGAAGGTAAACAGACGTTTGGAGGAAATAAAAGATCGGATGACAGCACTTGCATGTCTGTGATCTCTGTGTGAGGCTGATCCCTGCTTGGCCCAATTCTTTACCTCCTTTTATAACCCCGCCTTCCTATCATATTCCTACCAATTATTCTTTCAATTAAGTAACATTTTTACCTTAGATGATTTGGTTTTTACCTGACTTGTAGATCTTAAAGAATTTATTTGGTATTTTGATGCAGTTTGCAATTTTGTCTGTAATTTCTTCTGCTTTATCTCTCTCCTTTGTCATCTTTTTTTTTATTCTCTCAGCAGGTAGTGATCCCAGCGGTGACATGTGCCTCTGCACCCCACAATTACTGTCACGTTTGCAAAAAGTAATGGAAGGAAGGGTAAGATGATAAGCTGTTTTTATCTGATTGCTTTGAATTTTCCCCCCGCATTGTCTAAGGTGTGTGTCAGATAATAAAATCCTCACCAACAGGCATGATTTTTATATTACAGATAAAACAGATTAGCATCTGACCTCAGTTTGCTCCATAAAAAACTGCTATGTGCAACATTTAAAGGGAATTTCTTTGAGGTTTTGAAACAAACTGATACCATGAAAACCTAAACAAGAATTGAGCCCAATTACATGCATTATGTACAATTGAGGCAAACTATGCCATTTCGTAGAAACTGGTCATTTGCCCCAATTTAAGTGACATCTCAAACAATAACTCCAACACGAGGCTGCTTACTGAGCATTAATCTTTTAGGAGATGCTGCAGTGTAAGAAAAAAAGTTCAATCCTTTTCTACAACATTGAAAGAAAAAAAAAATCCTTTGTTATAATGCTAACTGTAAAAAATGACAAAAACCTATTGTTCATGCTGTAGTTGCTCAACACAGCCCACATTGAGCTGAAATATGTTAAATTACTGAAGCTTTTTATTTAGAGAGACAAATGCAGTCTATTCTGTACAAATGTATAATAAAATACACAGTTCCAGAAAAATTGAAAATTTACAAAAAGTACCAAAATCTATCCTACATCTTTGTCTCACGGTTTCAAATGAGACAAATTTCCTGTTGCATACATATGTTTTTTTTACTAAAAAATGTAGATTTTGCCATTATTCCATAGGAGGTAATAAGAAGTTTTGAACAAATTAGCATAAATATTGAACTTATGCTAGAGGCTTGTTAATGATCTGTAGTTTATAGATCAAGCTGCTCAAGCCATAGCCAACTTATAGACATCGGTAAAAATCAAACTTCAAATATAGCCTTAAATACAGAATAACATCTATGCCAGTTATGAGCGAATGACAACTCGCACTGCAGTTGGATAAGTAGAACTGTGACTCTTCCCTTTTTTGTTTTTACTAGGTGCCTTGATTCTTGTTAATCTTATGGTATAAGATAGAGTAGCTTCCTTCCTTAATTCTTTCCAGAAATTTCCTTTATTCATTTACATCTGTATTTTATCTTTTCTTTTACAGTATTTGTCTCTCAGTCAACTCGTTAGGTTATGAAGATTAAAGAGGGGTAGAGGAAAAGGAACACCTGCGGAAGCGCTGATCTCTGCTCTAAAAAAAGAGGACAATGATAACACCTGGGCATAAGCAGCTGTCTCACTGGAGGACTTTTACACTTTCTAAAAAATCCTTTGTTGTAGATCAACGTTTTTGTAAGCTGTAAACCTTTTCATTGTAAACTGCAATAGGGGAATGATTCAAGCCATTCCGCAAACAACATTCATAAAGACAGTAAGAACAAAAAATACAGTATGGATAGAATTTCAGATTTAAAAACACAATTCTGTTTAAGATTAAGAAAAGAATATTACAAAAAGTTGAAAATATACATGTTTTTCTTTCTTTAAAAATGATTAACAAGAGGTTCCTCACTGGCAA
Source organism: Cyprinodon variegatus (assembly GCF_000732505.1). Classification (NCBI taxonomy): domain Eukaryota; kingdom Metazoa; phylum Chordata; class Actinopteri; order Cyprinodontiformes; family Cyprinodontidae; genus Cyprinodon; species Cyprinodon variegatus. Next base: position 65,039 of record NW_015151058.1, read on the forward strand.
TTAACATGAGAGCTCCATCTGCAAGAGGAACATGCAAACTTTTTCTACTTGTGGTGTCATAATTATTTTAACAAATAAGGGCCTAATTGAAAATTGTGGATTCTAAAATGGAGCTCTTTGGGCGTTCTGTAACTTCAATGTGCATTGTGTAATCTGACCTAGAGGGGGATTTGTTTGGACACTCATTGCTGCCCTCATACATTGGCGGTCAAATCTCCCTCTGTTAATGAGCTGTCATCTGCAGACTGGAGTTCCCACACATTCAAACACACTTTTAGGTTAATCTGCTGCTGATCTGTGATTCTGAAAGATCTTCATTGATAAAATTTTTAAATGAACTCCTATCAATGTGTGGCTATTAAGGATACCAATCAAGACATTTAAGACACCTTCTGGAATGACCTCTTTGTGTAAGTTCATTTTCCCCTGTACACACACACACCCCTAATACACAAACACACACCCATTCACAAACACACCTACACACTCTGAGCTGTCTTGGGGTCATAATTTGGACCTTCTGACCTCCATGGTCAAAGGTCCTGCCCAATCAAGAGGCAAAATGTGAGCAGAAGGGGCTACTTACTCCCTTGACTGTTCATTACAGCTCCTTTCTCTTTTCCATGAGTGTTAGAGTGCATGTGTGTCAGCAGGTTAAGAGCCCTTCCATTGCCACCACAGAGCGTGCCTGAATAGTCTCTAATGATTGATTTTATCCTTTCACCTCATCTCTGTGTGTCTTCCCCTCAACGTCAAAGCTGAAATTAGAGTCATGCCGCACTGTGACATGTTTCAAACACAGGATGGAGGCGATGTCTGACCATTGTTGACTTAGGCTGAGAAATCACACGATCCTTCAAATCTTTTCTGAATATGTTGCATGAATCCGATGCAAAACATTAGAGTTCTTACCTAGACTGAATAATTTTTCAAAGTGACTTTTTGTTAAACTGTTTGTGGTTTTTGAGTTGCCAGGATCTTGGAAGAAATATGATGAATTGAAGGTTTTGATTGGCAACAAAAGGCAAATTATTTAATTTCCTTTTGGGATTAAAATGGCTTAATTAATTAAATTAACATTTTTAAATTTGTATTTTTGAATACAAAACGTACATCTCAGTGCAAGTGAAAAAGAGCATGGATCATGAATAGAGAAACTGGCAAGTTGTAGGCATTGTAATAGGAACCATAGCCAATAGATAACTCATATACAGAGGGAGGTGTGGATAATGACAAAGGATACAAGTGTGCTTATCAGGAGATAATATGGAGCAGCTGATGCAGAAGGTAATCAGTGATGGGTACTAGTAAACAGGTGAACTGAACAAAGACACAAAAAACATAATAATCAAGAGAAAAAACGGGAATACACTGCAGGGAAGCATATCCTTTGGTCATTTGATTTAAAAACGGATAGCAAAAAACAAAAATCTAATGGCTATCTAATTTTCATTTTGAAATATGATATTAAAATTGAAATAGAAGATGTTTCTCTTTTCTCTGTGTCAAAAAGGAAATATGGGATATTTATATGATCCCTAAAAAATAAAATTTCTGTATAACAGCCTTCCAAGACCAGATGTGTTCATTTATTTCACAAGAAAGCCAAATTTGACAGTGTAGTTATTAAGTAAGTGGGAGAAGAAGATAATCAGCAAAAAATTAGCTTTTGCAATCTCATGGCTAAAGCCGGGCATACACTGTGTGATATTTTCAATTCTTGCACGCAGTTGCACCTCAAACTGTATAACGAAACCACAGGGTTTAAAAGTTCAAAGCTCACGATGTATGTTCTAACACTGTGCGGCCCGACGTTCTGATGCGACCTCACGGCAGACGACTAAATTTCAAACATGTCTGATTTTCTCCTGACCTTACGATTCCTGATCTGGAGGTGGTCTTGAGAGGCTCCCCTCATTACCGCCTGTTTACTGCACGACGCACAATGCACGATGAGGCTGAAATTCAGCCCTATCAAAAAATTATTCCAAGACTGGTGAATCAGCACAAAAGCTCAAGAAATCATACAGTGTATGACCTAGAGCTGCTGTGGCTACAGGTTAGCTTATCACCATTACCATGTGAATGTGTGTGTCAGTGGGCAAAAGTTTGATTGCACTTTTGAGTCTTGGTAAAATACCATACAAGCACAGACCGATTTATATTTTCATAGCAAAATATCTTCACATTTCTGGCAGATTATCTGTGCATAGAATTCTGTGGATCACATGCCATGTTTTCACATGTCTATCATTACTTAGTAAGGTACTAAAGAAAATTTTTTTGGGAGGGGAAGCAACAATGGCACCCTGTGAAATCTGGACAAACTTGAAAACGAAGGTGGTGATAAATGTTTCAGCAAGACAATGAGCATTGAGCCAAAACAACACAGGAATGTTTTTTATTTAAGCATATTGAAATATTAGGTCTTCAGCTCTTTTGCGAGATAATTAAGTATCAATGTAATATTTTAGTTGTACAAAGCTGATACATTCCACAACAAAACTTGTAGATGTAACTCTATCCATTGTGGCTTTGACTTTCTGGCTTTACCCACACATTTCAGTTTGATATTCTATAAGAAAATGTAGAACAACATGTATCATTCTTTTTCCAAAATTATAAACTGCTTTGGTTTAAACAACAAATTATAATAGAATAAAAATAAAGTTAACATATAAAACTGCTATTGCAAGACGGTGCATAATATGTGCGACACTTTTTTGTCAGCTTGATTCACATTTTTTATGTTTACACTGCAATTGAGAGGAACAAGCAGCGGACTATCGGAAAATCAATGAAAATAAAAAGATTATTCTAAAATTTAAATACTTAAATAAAGATACAAGTCAAGGCTAGATAAATATAATGCTATGTATTTGTTATAAAGACAAAAACAACTTAGAGATCATAGTTTTTATTTAGTAGTAAAATAAAAAAAAAAGAAATGTATCTGTTCCATATTACTTTTTGAAAGCAATTATTACCAAGCTTTTATCTGAGATATAATAAATTTCTGTTAGAAAGATAATATTTTCGGTAGAGGAAATTTCTGGAATTAATATCAAATATGGATTTTTTGTGCAAGGACCCATTTTAATTTTGAGTTGTTCCCTCCCAGTAACTGTCTGTGAAGAGGCCGGTGTCTCATCAGATGTTTGCTAGTTATTGTTTCACTGAACAGTCGTTCTTGCCTGGTAATGATCTTCTGCTTTTATTTCCTTGGATGAGGTCTATTAGTTCTCTATTGAATAACCCCAAAGGGGGGGAAGGGGTGAGACCTCTGTGTGTGCAGCTATCAGCAGGGAGCACATCAGCGTCTCTCTAGGTCTGACGGTCGCTGATAAGAGAGACATGATTAACACACACACATACACACGCATACACAAAATGAGACAGGCTGGTGGTGGTACTCTATTGTTGGAGGAACAACAGACGTCTGGGTGTGCACTGATAATCAGCCATCAAACCAGATTTTATAAAGCATTTTCTAGAAAAGCGTGACAGCGTGGAAATGCTCCAGACATTATCCTCACAGCTGACAGTAAAAAAACCTTCAGCTAAATAAAGTGTCGACCAGCTTAAAACAGCTGAGATAATTTCACATTAATTTAAAATGAACCCATTTGTGAAGTAAAAGGTTAAGTAAAAACATTATTTTTGCAAAGATAAACTCACACTGTAATTAGCCAACCTGTTATGTTAGAGCTGCTGCAGATGAACCATACAAGCTTCACATGTTTGGGCAAGAGTTGAGGATTGTCATGGATCAGAAGGTTAAAATGACTTTCGTTGCTCACATTGACTTTTTAAGCTCAAAATTCAGTTAACTGGTCCTCACTGACTTCAGCAAAGCCTTCCATTAAATGGGCAAAGCTAAGCTGGCTGAAGCAGACTCCCTTTGAGCTTTCTGACGAATTCGAATGAGTCTTGGGCTAAAAAAGAACCGAAACTAAATCCAAAAAAAGTACTCAACTCTAAAACCATTAAAGCATGCCTTTCTGGAACTTCTCTTTTATTTCTTCCTCATTTATCCTCTAAACCCCTTTCCTGTTGTTTTGGACTCCTCCCTAGCTGTTCATGGCTCCACTGGGCTAACGTTTTCCTAATTTATCCTCTTCCTCCCTCAACCTCCCCCCATCTTTAGTGCCATCCTGGGCCCCTTGTGTCATGGAAATCCTTTGTTCCCCCTGCGTCCTATAACTCAAATACATGAACACAGATGGAGTGAAGCACACTATTTAAGGAGTCTATTCCCCTATAAAACAGTGATAGCCTTTTTGAGCGATTGTTTTGTAATTTAAATGAAGAAATGAGGAAAAACATACAGTATCTTGATGAAAAAACCCATCAGTAACATAATTACAGTTTGACATGAGGTTAATGATTTATATTTCTAAAAGAAATCACGATAATCAGCTTTTTTGTTATGAAAAAAACTAAATTAAATATCTTGATGTTAAAAGTTGAAGAAAATAATGATGATATGAGATTTTTATCTCTTATCAGTACTCTTGTCTGTCCAGATTAACAGTGGGTTTGGACTCTTTGAAGTTCCCATCTTTGCAAGCAGAACTTCTGCTGAAAACTGAAATTTGTTGCAGGTCTATCCTCTTCTGAAAGTGGAAACAGAATAACTCAATAGAATAAATGTGTGACTCTGCAACTCTGTGACGAAGAAATAAGCAGTATTACTCATAGGCAGAGAGAGGCTTGCAGGATAGGGAGAAAGAAGTGAGCGAGAGGGAATAGCCCACGCGGGTGCATCTGTGCTGAACCTCTATATATAATATTCTCCTCTGATTCGTTTAGTGTCTTAGCTGACCAAGAAATTCCTGTGCAATAACCCTCCCAGTGTGTTTCGTATCAGATTAAAACTCTCTATAAATAAATTGACATTGACAACGACAGAATATAACACAGCTCTATCATTTGAGCTGAATCTTTCTCTGTAGGCAAGATATTAGTTACTTTCCAAGCATTTACATAGAAAAATGCTACATTGCAATATTTTGAGATACACTTTAATGACATAAAGCAATCACCAACTTCTGAAAAATGACACTTGATGATATATTAGTGACCTTCATATCTTAGATCAAATAATACATTTTTAAATCAAACAATACAAATATACCCTTGTATATTTGAATGATTGATTGATTGTCTTTTTTTTATCTCCCAGTGGAGAAATTTAATCGTTACATCAGCTCAAATAGTCAAAGGAAAAGAATGTCCCGAAGGAAGAAAAAGGTGCACGGAATATATACAGTGAGTCCACATATGACAGCTGAGAGCTTTTTTTCTTTCTTTTTTTGTTATTGCACTGGGCGTCAAATATAGCGATACAAGTTGTTGCACAGGGTATCGGATAGTGATTGTTTCAGCATTGTAGAGTCTGGTTGCAGCTGGGATGAATGACCTGCAGTAGCATTCCTTTTTACAAACAGGGTGTAAAATTCTTTTACTAAAGGAGCTGCTTAGCTCCTATATGGGTGCAGAGGGTGGAAGGTGTTGTCCATGATGGATGTAAGCTTGGGCAGCACCCTCCTCTCAGCCACGTCCTCCACAAAGTCCAGAGTGCAGCCTAGGACAGAAGCGGCCCTTCTCACTAGTTTGTTCAGTCTCTTTCTGTCCCATTCTGCCCAGCAGACAACAGCGTAGAGGAGGGTTGATGCCACCATATCGTTATAGAAGGTTTTAAGCAGGGGCCTGCTTACTCCAAAGGACCTCAGCCTACTCAGGAGGTGGAGGCAGCTCTGGCCCTTCTTATACAGGGCGTCTGTGTTCTTCTCCTGAAGTCGATCAGCACCTCTTTGGTCTTACTGACGTTAAGACATAGGTGGTTCTTCTCACACAAGTCCACTAAGTTCATGATGAACACTCGATACTCCAGCTCGTTCTACTCAGAAACACAGCCTAGAATGGCTGAGTCATCGGAGAACTTGTTAAGATGGCAGCTATCTGTGTTGCAGGTGAAGGCAGACAGAAACAGAACGGTGTCCTGGGAGGCCCTGGTACTGCAGACTATTACCTCTGACTGACAGCCGTGCAGCCTCACGTACTGAGGGATTTCAGGAGGTAGTTGTTGGTCTAGGCAGCAAGATGTCTGTCCACTCCAGTGTCCTCTAGCTTCCCCCTCAGCAGCTCTGGTCTTATGGCATCTAAAGCACTGGAAAAGTCAAAGAACATGACCCCCACTTCACTCCCGGTGGTCTCCAGGTGGGTGAGCACCTGCAGCAGCAGGTAGATGACGACACTCTCCACTCCAATGTCAGATCGCAACCGTCATTTGGGCTAAAATTAAGTGTAGTATCTCTTCTTATCAGTTTAATATTTGATATGTCCCCTATCCGGGGACCATATATTAAAATGCTTTTTGGAACAGGGAGATGTAACAAGGCCCTACTCTGTTCACCCACACGTCAACCTGGTAATGCAGCATTTCTGGGAATGATGCACTTCTTAGACATAGACTTAGACAGACTTTATTGTCATTTTGTAGAAACAGAATGTCTACAAAACAAAATTTTGTTCTGTACAGCTCTCAAGACATTTCCATTTCTAAAGTACAGCAGTGATAAAAACTTCACTTAAAGTGGCTTGCTCGCTCAGGTGGTAAGACACCCGTCCTGCAAACAGGAAGCCTGGGTTTGTGTCTTGGCTGGGGGGAATAAGCTGCAAGTGTGTCCTTAGGCAAGACTCTTCACGCTTTAGGGAATAGCGGCCTATTGGTTAGGGCATTGTGTTTGGAAATCCCACCCTCTGCCCTGAGTGGGTGTTGATGAGAGTGGCATTGAGGGGGAAGCCTGATGGAGGCACCACCTCCCAGTGATCAGTTCGATTAGTTCTCATACCTGTGTTGATTGGCATGATTTTATATTAGTTTCATCTTATATGGTCATAACATAAGATATTTATTGATTTTTGTTACCCTAGTTCAGGTGAACCAACAGAAGTCTTTCTAAGACATCCATGATGTGGGATGTCAGGGCATCAAGTCTCTAGTCGTTGAGGATAGTTGGCTGAGTTTTCTTTGGTGCTGGAACAAGGCAGGTACTGTCCGCATCACTGGTCTCCACTAGCCAGGCTATGGTTAAAGAGGTGCTGTTAAATCCCACAGAGCTGCTCTGCACAGGCCTTCAGGACTCTGGTGCTGACACCATCTGGACCTGGTGACTTATTATTACTCAATCTATCAAGTTGCCTCTTCAGTTGACTTCTAGAGACAGACAGGTGAACATGGAGGGAGCAGCAACATCTGACTTGGCCAACAACAAACTCACAGCAGGAGAAACAACAACAGAGGTGGAAGATGAAACATTGGAGGTTTAACAGAGAAGCATCGGATCAAAGGAGGGTGAGATGTCCATTTGATTGAGGGCAAAAGTGGGGTATGTAGAGTTTCTTCTTGAACTGAATGGAAGAATTATTCAGTTCACTGGCTCTGTCCAGACTTACATCTGTCTGATCATCCTTCTCCTTGAAGCCTATGATCTTCTTCTTCCCTGACCAAACATCTTTGATGTTCGAGCTTGCTTTCCAACACTTTTCTTGTATGCCTGCTTGCTTACCCTCATCTTGACTTGAAGTCGCTTTGGAATGCTCCTCCATAAATCCCTTTCTCCCTTCCTAATGGCTTGTTTTTTTTCTTGTTAAGCAATTCCTTCATATCTCTTCTGATCCAGGGTTAATTATTTGGGAAGCATTTCACTGTTCTGGATGGTGTTGGAAGCACAGAAGTTTATGTAATAGTCACACACTTGCATCGTCCTCTCCATGGGGCTGACACAGTTTTGTTGAAATTCATCGCACTTTGTTTCCTTCTTTTATATTTAAATCATAATTATTTAATACATATTTAATCCCATATGAAATGTGTTAATTTCTCTTTTTCCTCCATTACAACGACATTCACCTTGAGTGGAAGTGTATGCATTAAAGTACTTCTGGTTCTTTTTTTTTTGTAAAAGTATAGTTTTTGCCATGGAAACTATGGACATTCATGCAATTAATCTTGATTAAATGTCAACATTTATTTATTTATATGTCTACTTTAAATTAACCATGATGTGAAATGCCAAAGTAGACATTTTTTAATAATTAGTATGTGTTCTATGATGACATCTTTTATGGTAGGCATCGCAAGGCATTTGTGTTTAGGGAATCAAAATGGCTAGCACATCCTTGCTCATAGCATTGCATTATGAAATAACTGAGTATATGACCTCAGGAGCATCTGTTTAAAAAATTAATTAATTTCTAATTATCTGTACACATGAGAGACATTTGCCCAACTAACCTTTATGCAAACTGTCCAAAATAAATTTTTAACCTAATGGTTTTTTCAAGATTTTACATTTTGAATTCTTTATTCCCTTTGTTTAATCTCGATATAAGACTTTCAAATATCTGAAATATTTTTTATTTAAATCGTATTTCAAGATTCAGTCAGCAGTATTACTTGTTATATTTCAAATGTTAGAGAAATACTGTATTTATTTAAGGGAAATCTTTAAATCCCTTGCAGTTTAGGCAGCAGTATTACATTTTATTTATTATTATGTATATATTTTCTATTTTTTTTAAACTACATTAGAGTTCAACTTGTCTCCAGTAGGTGCTTCATGACGGGATGCAGTTATTTGCATCAATTTCATAACTTTTCTTGTAAAGTGTTGAATTAAAGGACTTATGATATATTTCCTGAATATACTTCTAGGACACTAGATATTGACAAATACAGGTTTTTAAGGCCGATACCGATTATTTTGACATCTGTTTAGTTTTTTTGGCCTGATTCTTGAAATCAATATTGTTTTTCTTCCTACTTTTAGAAGATATCAATAACAATAATATAACCTAAACAGTAAAAAATTTGGTTCAAGAATATAGTAACCCTGGCTGTTTTTTAAGGTAACTATGCTGTAATACTCTAGAGACTTTTAAGTATGAAAACTAAAGAATGGCTATAATACTAACTAACTGATAAACCTATATAAATCTAAACATCAGTTGTTAAATGAGCTTTTAACATCACTTAAACACAGTGTTAAAAATATTGCTAGTTTTTCACCATCAACACTCACGCTTGACAATAGTCAAGCATGAGTGAACTGCTGTGGTTCAGTTTGATGACTTTTAGATCTGATGTACAGATTAAACTGTATCTTTTTTGTTTAAAGGCATCACTTAAAAAAAAACAAAAAACTAGTCTAAACTAGTATGCATGATGGTATGAGCTCATGATATGACCTGACCTGATTCAACCATTTTATTGGAGCCCCCTGAGGCCACACACAGACATATATTATACAAGCATAGAAAGAATTTGTGATAAAATTTATTCCAACTCTACATATTTTACTTCTATTAGTCAAAGATACAACAAGAACACAGCTGGCACTTTTGGGTTCTTACTAAAAGGCACCATCATCTATTATCTATCATAGCTTTACACCTGAGGGTATCTGACTTGTTTCTACGGTTAATAAATATTTGAAGGTTTATATGTAGGTCTCATTCATTCCCACATCCGACTATTTTAGTATACAATTTGTAATCCCCATTTAAGTCTAATTAAGTGCAATGATAAGCATTGCAACTCAGTGATAAAATGAATTTAATACAATTCAGTTTATAAACATTCCCCCATATCACTACATACATCATCTCAAGAAATCTTTTAAAGTTGGTTAATTCAAATAATCCACACAGACTTGTTAAAATGTTTTCTGTCCTAGTAAACCCAATAGGTTGCATCTTGACATTAACTTTGCATCAACCCTTTGTCTCTACCATGCATGTAGAGACATTGGAAAGGAAAACTCCCTTTCAGCTAAAAGAAACTTCCTGCAAAGCCATTTTGAGAAAAAATAACATACATACTAAATACATAGAAGTATTTATCCAGGATAAAATCCAGAGAATGGTAAAAAAAGTCGATGGCAGTACTCACTCATTAAGTAGCTTTATTGAGGCAAGAAACACCACAAAATATATACGCTTTCACTCAGTTGTCTCAAGTCTATATGATGAAAATGAACTGGATAATCTATAGAAGGAGAAGCTTTAAGATAACCTACAGAAATACCTTGGAATCCCATTTATGTAAAAAACAAAGGAGCTGGTTGGATCTTCTCCAGAGCAGACCCACCACACTGACACCTCACATCATCTTGAAAACTGATTCTGAGGCAGTGGACTCTTAAGAGTATCTGGGTGTTCACTTTAACAAAAAAACTGGCGTCGAGTACACAGCAAAAAGTCAAGTGTTGATTCAACTCTGATAGAGTTGATTTTAACACTTTTTCAGGGTTTATATAGGTCCA